>NC_051154.1:9944407-10111907 GCF_013339745.2 Dermacentor silvarum | reverse complement strand
AAGGACCGGCTCTCGTCAACCAAGGACGGAGAGGGTATAGTTGCGGAAGAAAGGGATGCCGACGCCGAGGACCCTTTCGCTGTAGCAGCGTAGGATCCTGGTGGTGATGGGGTCGGAGGTGCGGGGGAGTCGTGATGAGCGGAGGAGGAGGCTGAGGAAGGGGTGGCCTGCGTGGCCCGGCGCAGAGCTGTGCGACGGAGAAACGGGATCTCTCGATCCCACCTGCCCCTTCCTCCTTATCAAGGAGGAAGGGGCAGGTGGGATCGAGAGAGGAATGAGTGTTTACTTGGCAATGAATGCACCAGGGTTGGGCGCATACGTGAGCGGTAGGATCCGCGGGCAGAGGAGCAGCACAGCGGCGGCACTTGGCCGGAACGCTGTGTTGAGGGCGTTGGTGGGCACGATGTCCCAGAGCAAGACAACGGGTGCATGTGGGGGGCTTAGGCTTATGAGGACGGCATCAGAAAGCGACGCGTTTAAAATATACGAAGTGGGGGATTACGGTGCCAGCAAAGGTTATGAGCACCAATTCCGTGGTGCCCAGTAAACTAAATAGAGCTCCGACCATTACGCTAAGGCTCTTACAAACAAGAACTTACCCGAACCCTTTATTAATCAGCAAGATCTATCCGGAGACCTCTACACATACAACATGCGATAAATGTAACGCCACCATAGATCTAAGTCATATGCTCTGGCGTTGCTCCGCGTTACGCAGCGACAACGACAACACTGAAGAGCGGTGGGACGCAGCTCTACGCAGTCTCACATTACATGCACAGCTATGGGCAGTCCAACGGGCCCGCGTAGCGGCCGATAGGCTAGGCCTTTCAGTCCCAACGTGGGAGATGCCCGCTTCGGGCTAGGAAACTAGCGCGACCCAATGGACCAAAATAAAGTTTTCCATCCATCCATCCGTCATACAAGCAGCGAGAATATCAGTAGTGAATTATTCAAGGTCATGCATGAGCTGAGCGGGAGTGAAATGACTGCCGACGTTATGAATGACGCCGAGGCATGAGATGGGAGGATTAGGGGCATAAGGTTTGACGGATATTGGCTTACCGTTGAGCTGGAGATGCGTGAGAGAGAGAAGGAGGTGGGCGGTGAGAGGGGAATGCGTTTTCAGGAATACAAGACTCTGAGCTGGCTTGGCCTGAAGGGTGATCTCTGCACTGGTTTTGGAGGAGAGATGTGCGGCGGAGATGATGGCGGCGAGCAAGTCGTATAGAGCCAGCTTGGGAGGGAGGGTACCGGGGGGAAGTTGGATTCCAACAGAGATGAGCTCGGTGCGGAGTTGGGCGGTGGAGGCAGGTTTACGGCTGGTACCGACGGTGCTCCAGGTGCTTTCCGGTGTTGGCGTATTATGGTTGTTTTCTGGGGACGCCGTGAAATCCATCTCCACCGACGAGTCGTCAGCCTGGGACGCGGTGGGCGAAGGAAATTTGGGAGTATCATTGGTGGACATAGAGTTTACATTGGCCAGCAGGGGAGGAGTCGTAGATCCGGTGGAATCGGCAGCAAGAAGCGCGGCCGGCTGCGATGTAGATCACGGGCTGCAGCTCTTTGCATCAGGCGGCACGGTGGTTGGAACAGACTCGGCGGCCGCGGTGGCGGCGACGGCGAACGCACCTGGCTGCGACACAGCTGAGGGTCCGAAGCTCTTGGCGTCGCTTACTGCGTGGAACTTGGTCGTGGTAGACATTGCGGCGACGAACGCCGGCTGCGACGCGGCTGTCGCCCCGGAGTTCTCAGCGTCGCTCAGAGCATTGAATGTGGCCGGAATTTTCACGGTGTCGTGCGCGGAGCTGAGGAACGCAGCCGGTTGAGACAGGGCAGCCGGCCTGGAACTGTTGACGTCGCTAGTGGCGTTGAGAGTTGACAGAGTAGGCATGGCGGTGCTGGCGGCGGGAGAAGAGGAGGCCGGCGGGCCATCGGTGAGTGCTGGCTGCAGGGGCTTGGTGAGACGCTGCATTCCAGAGGTCCAGGCGCGGCGTCTTAGGGTTAGCGCGGCGCCGCGCCGCTTCGGATGTTTGGAGGGGCTTGGAGGGCCAGCTTGGCGTCGAACCGGGATGCGAATGGTGTCCACGTGTCTCCGAAGTCTCCGTGAAAAAATGGAGAGTAAATCCAGGTGCGGGCAAGGCCCTGGACCGGGCCAGGGGCAATTGAAAACAGAGCTCGGTAGGTAGCCAGCTAAACAGTGCGGCGGCACCTAGTAGTCCTCCACTAGGAAGTGATTATGGGAAACTGTAGTAAGAAAGTAGTATACCAACTTGGAAGAAGCCAACGGAAGCCACGAAGAAGAAGAGAATGCGCGAGCTCGTGACGAACGTGCATGGGAGCTCGGGGCTTCGGAACGAAAACGGCTGAGCTAGCGCTGCCAGGCTAGCCAGGGCGTGTACGGGTTCGACCTGAGGCACAACACGGACCGAGCCGGTGCTACCAGACCGGCCGGGACGAGACTGGAGTGTCCCACGGTGAACCTGTGTTCCGGCCAGAGCTGAGATGCGGACCAGGCTGAGCGGGTCGGTGCTGTTCCTGCGGTGAACGAGCGTTCGAGCCCAGCGGTACCAGATGGCCTTGGTCGGGAGTGCGAAGTTCGGTGAGCCACGTGAGAGGGTCCGGCACAACCGCCTGCTGGGGTCATGGCCACGGTGCCGCGTTGCTGACCGCGTGGGCCTGCCGGGCTGTCGCGCGAGCAGTTCACCTTCTCGTGCGCTGGCCGCCTGTACGAGTTCTTCGTACAAACAACGCTGCGTCGGCAAGTGCCGACGCCCCCGCCATCGTCATCAGTATTGTGAGTGACCATCTTACGAAATGGCCAAAGGACACACGCTGTGATAGCTCGCGTGAGTCGTGGACTGCGTGGACACTATATAGACATTGTACAGTATATCTTGTAGCTCTTCCTAAGTGTAATTGTTTCCGTCTGTCGTTGATAAATGTTTGTCCTGTCTACGACATTGCTTCCTGTATCTGAGTCCCTGGGCCCACGAACCACCACAGAAACATGGTCAAATGCTTTTGAAAAATCTAGGAAGATGGTGTTTATTTGAAAGTGCCCGTCCATGTGCTGTAATATGTCCTGTGTGAATTCGGTGAGTTGCGTTTCATATAAAAGGAGCTTTCTGAAACCGTGTTGCTGGGGGTAAACTAAATTTATTGGTTCAAGATTAGCCATTGGGTTAGAAGCAATGATGTGTTCGAACACTTTTGAAGGGACGCTGGTGAGAGAAATGGGACGATAATTCAGATCGGTTGCCTGCTTTAAAAATGGGTACTACTTGAGCTTTCTTCCAGTCGTCAGGAGCAGCAGCCGTGTCGAATGACTGAACAAATATGAGGTGCAGTATCGGACTTGATTGTGAAACGGTATTTGTGATGTTAGTGTTGATTTCGCCAGAACCAGATGATGATGACAGCGCCAATGAGCGAATGAGGTTCGTGATACCGGCAGCAGTATTTTCGATTTTGGCCATTGTTTGAGGGTCAGTGTGTGATGGCTGCTCAAGATAAGTTCGGTTAATTGCAGTAAACACGAAAAAAAGTAGGTGTTTAGTACTTCAGCACCATTTTCAGGGTGAAGTGGTGCACCATCGGCGCTTACTAGGTTGATTTGATTAGGGCCTGAGTTTCGTGAAAGTATACGTTAGAAATTACTTAGGTTAAATTGAAGGATGGAAAGCAAGTCTCATGGCAGGAATTTCACTTTTGCTTTGCTTATGGTGTTAAAGTACTGCTTTATCCACAGGTGGTAACGTTTCCAAAAAATTGGATTCTTACTCACTTTGGCACTTCTATAAAGGCGTTTTTTTTACCGTTTAGGAGTGACTTTTGGTTCTTGTTAAGCCATTGATGGTTAGAATTAGATTTAACAAAAAGGGTCCGAATATATTTGTTTTTGAGATTCAGCTGTGTGTTTTCGAATAGTTTCGAGGTGGGATTGACAGTGTCGAATAAGTGAGAACTTTTAAGTCTTCTTAAAAGCACTCTAGCTTTCGTTATTAGCTTCATAGTTTCCTCTTTTGTAGTCTCTGATTAAGTTTTTTAGTTGGTGATTTCTTCTTTAGTGGGACACACAGATGTGAAAGATTTTATAGTCGCTTAAGCCTGGAATTATAGTTACACATGTTGTCTCGTCGGGAGATGATGTTACCAGTATAGATCGAGTGTATTATTACTTCGTGTGTACCACAATATTACTTGGTGTAGGTAAACGTCTTGAGTTAGATCGAGGACTCGATTTTTGAGTCACTACATGAAGTACAGTCTGTTACAGAAAGAAGAGGCCAATGAATGTCAGCATAGTTAAAGTCGCCAAAGAGAAAGATTGGAGCGTTAAGAAATGTGGTATTTTATGTCTGCTAGGAAGTCAATGTCAGAGAAAGACGGCGGCTTCTCTGGTGGTCGACAGGAAACACCAAAAACAAGCTTTAACGGAGGTGTTGCCTACGCATACTCAGGTTAGTTTTAAGCAGTTATCGTGGTCTATGAGTGAAGATGATAAGGTGTCTTTAACAGGTTTGAGGGCGCCCCCTCCCCTTCGACCATTTCTGTCATGGCGGTATAAGATAACGTATCGGTGAGAGGGTAGTACTTCTATATCTGCAATGCTTTCGTTGAGCCATGTCTCGGTTAGGATGACAATGTCTGCATCTATGTCATCAGTGAAACAATGAAGCTAGACACGATTTAGGTATAATAATGCGTCTGTAAAGCCGATGTTCAATCTAAAAAGCGATGAAGGCCGGTTGTTCGGCCTCGGAACTTCTCATGTCGCGCGATCAGGATTTACAGATTCGTTGTTATAGTTTGACTGCTCTCAAGTACACTGTTGGAAACACGGCCATAGTAGTAGCATTTTCTGCCAAAGTAGACCTTATCAAAACTGAGTTGAAAGGCACAATTCGTCGGATAAACTGCAGCAGTTGTTAACATGCGATGCGTGTGATTGGCCCGAAATCTCTAATCGCGTAAGCTTCAATTTGTGCCCACCGACCAAAATGGATGCTTTGGTTTTTAAATGCGCCACTTTGACTATGATTGGACAGCGCTTTGTTACAGAGAATTTACTCATTCGGTGGGCGCGTTCAACATCGGATGGGCCCTAAATGAAGGTCACGTTTGTCTGCACAGAATGCCAGTACGTATTGTTCTGAATCCTTCCAGGGTTCGTTTTCATGGTCATCTAAACAATGAGGCATGATCGAGGGCATGGGAGTGGGAGTGCGCATAGTCACAGCATGGGAGCACAACACTTGCTGTTTGTGCCCTCGTCGGTGGCTTGACTATAAGAGATTGATTCGTTATAGGCAAATTGTACAAGTTAGGTATAGAGATTTTAAGAAAGAGAAAAACGATTAAGGAGGGGTAGGGAAAACGTTAGATTCAGAAGCATCTATAGATTACCCGTTTAGCTCAAGCTGGCTACGTGACTATGTGTCACCGCACCGTTTCGAAGGGGATGTCAATAAATCATCGCCATCGTTGAATACAGGTGGAGTGCTGAGTGATGGAGCGTTCTAGAATGCAGTCTGCACTGACTCACGAACATTTTTTGTGGAGGCCCAAGTCAATTTCACTGCAGGACGCGCACACATATTTTGTTAAAGCCTTATGATGGTCTCCTTTAGACTAAAAAAAATGTCGCAGTTTCACCCGAAAGGCGAAGCATCAATTGCGATAGCAACTTAGTAGAGAGCTATACGGAGTAAGGATAGTAGTTTTATCAGCTGTATAAACTTGGACATGCAGCAGCACCAGCAACGCGCAGAACAGTTGTCGACGCCGTCGCCGTTTTGCCCGCGTTCGCACCGAACGCGCGCAGCATTGTTGACTGTTGCCAAGGCCTCTGGGGGCGGCTCGGAGGTTTTCGAGGAGATCAGAACGGGAAACCCGTCGAGCAGCGTCTGAAGTCTTTACCACCTTCTCACCTCGCAACGGTTTTACATAAATACGCATTTGGTGCCGCAGCTAAATGTCGGCGCCCCTCCCTCCCTCCCTCCCGTACCCCCATGGCCTTTCGCGCGACGGAAGAAGTCGCGTTTGCTATATATATATATATATATATATATATATATATATATATATATATATGGTGATTGTAAAGAAGGAAAGAGACGCTTAATTCTGCAGCCCTTCAGGGAGCACGGCGCAGAACGCGCGTTTTAATTCTCCGCCTTACGTTCGCTCCCCGTGAAAGCGCGCGTCCCTCGCACCCTTTCACTCGCACATACAGCGTCCGGTGCGCGGCGACGATTTCATCACCGTTGACGTCATACGGAACCTCACGGTGACGGCGACGGCGACGACGACGTCGACGGCAGAAATCCTCTCCGAGTGTCCATATAATTGTATCGCAACAATAGAGAACGGACGGCCCTCCGACACGCGATCCTAGTGAGTTCGGATATCTGCGTCCGGATATCGAGGAAACAAACATGATAAGTGAAAGTAGGGACGTACACGTTCCTCGCATTTTGCGTGAAAGCTGATGAAGTCCTTTTCCTGCGCTGTCGTCGAGAACGTAACCATCGACTGCCATAAATGGCATAATCACCGGCCTAGTGGCAACTATGCGGTGAACGACGCCCACAATGAGCGACACGCGACAGCCGCCGGTGCTTCGAGTTGGCGTGCTTCCGCGTGCATGCATGAATCCTAATGTAAGTCTGAACGAGGTTTCTCTAAATATTTGAACAAACAACTCTGCTAATGCACAGAGTCTTCCAAATGAAAATATTTTGAAGTGCCCTCGTTGTAATGGAGTCGAATTCCTGTTTACTCGTTTCACGTTCAATTCTGCTTGCAGTTTCTACACCCGCACTAACTCGTTTTGCAAAAAAGTAAAAAGAAGATAATCTATGATTAAAGAGCGCTAATATTAAAATCGCTACTTGTCTTCGTGCAGACGCCTTACATGTGTCAGATGTATCTATTTACACGAGTACAATTGCTTGTTTTTCCTTTGACCGTTTCTCACCGGCAAAGAAATGTTAAAACGTTACAAAGATAAAGAGAGGTCTTAAGACGCGCTTCCCTGTATCAGAAATTTCTCGAATGTTTCGCCGATTATATAGTGGAAGAATCTTCGCCTATTCAGATTGCATGCGCCAAGTACATTTCAGGTACGCGAAATACATTTCAGGTGCACACGCTGAGTGTATGAATGTTTAAGCTCGAATGTATGATGACGCGTATATAAATATCCGACCCGTTTGACCCCTAGATCACATTTTGACGTCAGACGACTGTGCACACCGCTATCGTCGAGCTTTGAGTGTCACTTTCTTTTCACAAGTTTGCCCAATGAAGCGTTAAACTTGTGACTCACAGTTTAACTACGGTATGGTTCTCCCTATGTACAGCGTGACAATGTAGCGATGCATAAATTGTTGAGTGGAATTGCGCAAGAGAATAACATTTTCCTCTTTGGTTGCATTGATATCTGAACGGCCTAGTTATTTATCTTTGTTACCCTCAGGGTTTTCGACTTTAAGATTTCTCATCGCGAAAAGATAACATCAGAGCCGTTCCTTTGCACGTGCTCACTGAGCCAGAATATATAAGAGCCAGGCTGTCAGTGTTAGAACAGCGCATTGCACTGTGCCGATTAGCCCCAAGTTTCGCCCTTGTGAAGCACCTAAACGAGTAAATTCACAATGCGCCTGCGTCATCGGGCTTTGTAAGCTAAGCTACTACACAGGAATGAAATCAGTTCAACGTGGTTCGATGACAATTATCCTATTAAAAATATTTCATCTTCATTACGAAAGTTCTAGTTCAATGTATACGGAAGAATGTGATATGTGCCCGCATTGCTTCTGGATGTACACAAATCTATCGAAGGGCGAATTTTAATGTGTTAGCATTCTTTGGGTACTTCACGTACTTTCAGGGGCTATGTATGTATATATGTACGCCACCACCAGTGTTGGTGGTGTGGAGCAGAACACCCAGCTTCTAATGTGAAGGTCGTAAGTTCGAATGCTCCTCTAGTCCGCTACATTTTCAGGCATGGAGTGGCGCCTGACACCGGCAAAGAAAAAAAATATCGCCGAGATCTATATAGTGCGGCTATACTAGTCCAGGTGAAACCAAATTAGGAAGGCTCACTAAGCTTCAACAAAGTCACTCCCTCAACAGAACAGGAATTGGCTTCCCTGGTGCAGTATTCGGCCACTACCTCCCTCATGAGTCCTACAATTACCACTGGCCCTCGAGTACCCAGCGGCTGCGGAGCACCTGACCAAGGCGGCGGTCAGACCTGCGACGCGGCAGAGGCTGCTAAGAATCTTTGGGTCCGGACACGCCGCCACTGGAAACTGAACCTGGCAACGTTCAACACGCGCACCCTTTCGAGTGAGGCTAGCTTAGCAGGGCTATTTGGGGAATTATCAGGCATTGCCTGGGATATTATTGGCCTTAGTGAGTTTAGAACCGGTGAGGATTATACAGTGATGACTAACGGCCACATCCTCTGCTGCAGATAAGAGAGATTCCGGGGTAGAATTTCTAGTCCATAACGACATAGCGGGCAACATTGATGAATTCTACAGCATTAATGAGAGGGTAACAGTCGTCGTAATAAAGCTCAATAGGAGGTTTATTACGAGCTCAATATAACAGTTTTATGAAGATGTTGAATTAGCGTGCAGACGGGTGCAAACTCAGTATAATGTAGTCATGGGCGACTTCAATGCAAAAGTGGGGAAAAAGCAGGCTGGTGAGCAAACAATTTGCAACTACGGCATCGACTCTAAGAACGCTAGAGGAGAGACTTCGGTAGAATTCGCAGAAAGAATCAGGCTCCGAATAATGAATACCTTCTTCAGGAAGCGCAGCAATAGGAAGTAGACCTGGAAAAGCCCTAATGGAAAAACAAGGAATGAAATAGATTTCATACTCTCTGCCGATCCCAGCATAGTGCAGGGCGTAGAAGTGTTAGGTAGGGTAAAGTGCAGTGACCATAGGCTAGTGAAGTCTATGATTTCTCTCAATTTGAAAAGAGAAAGAGTAAAATTAATCAAGAAGAAACAGGCCAACATAGACGCAGTAAGGGTAAAAGTAGATGAATTCAGGCTGGTGCTCGCAAACAAATATGCAGCATTAGAACAGCAAGATGAAGACAACATAGAGGCAAATAATGAAACCGTAACTAGGCTGATCTCAGAAGCAGCAATTGAAGTGGGAGGTAAGGCACCAAGGTAACCAGTAGGTAAGCTCTCCCAAGCGACAAAGGACCTAATAAAGAAACGACAAAGCATGAAAGTGGCAAACTCGAGAGATCAGATAGAATTCGCTGAACTGTCGAAACTGAAGAAATGAGGGATATTCGAAATTATAACGTCGGAAAGATTGAGGAAGCAATAAAATATGGACGCAGCATGAAATCAGTGAGAAGAAAACTTGGCATAGGACAAAGAAAGATGTATGCACTGAAAGATAAGCAGGGCAATATCATCAGCAATTTCGATTACATAGTAAAAGCAGCGGAAGAATTCTATACTGACCGGTCCAGTACCCAGAGCAGCCAAGCTACTTTCATTCGAAGTAGTAATAAACAGGATACAGAGGCTTCTTCTATAACTACTAGCGATGGGGTTAGAAGGGCCTTGCAAGACATGAACAGGGGAAAGCTGCTGGAGAAGATAGAATAACAGTCGATTTTTTCAAAGAAGGAGGAGATATTATGCTTGAAAAGCTTGCGACCCTTTATACGCGATGTCTCATGGCTTCAAGTGTACCAGAAAGCTGGAAGAACGCCAACATTATACTAATCCATGAGAATGGAAATGTTAAATAATTGAAAAATTATGGACGCATTAGCTTGCTTTCAGTATTGTATAAAATATTCACCAAGATAATTTCCAATAGAATCAGGGCAACACTTGAATTCAGTCAACCAAGGGAACAGGCTGGCTTCAGGAAAAGGTATTCTACGATTGATCATATCCATCTCATCAATCAGGTAATTGAGAAATCTGCGGAGTACAATCAACCTCCTTATATGGCTTTCATAGATTATGAAAAGGCATTTGATTCAGTAGAGATGCCAGCAGTCATAGAGGCATTGCGTAATCAAGGAGTACAGGAGGCATACGAAAATATGTTGGCAAATATCTACAAGGATTGCACAGCAACCTTGGTTCTCCACAGGAAAAGTAGAGAGTTACCTATCAAGAAAGGGGTCAGGCAAGGAGACACAATCTCTCCAATGCTGTTCACTGTATACTTATTCAAGATCTTAGAGTGGGAAGGGTTAGGAGTGAGGATCTACGGCAAATATCTCAGCAACCTTCGGTTTGCAGATGACATTGTGCTATTCAGCAACAATGGGGACGAATTACGACAAATGATTGAGGACCTTAACCTAGAAAGTGTAAGAGGGGGGTTGATTAATATCCAGAAGGCAAAGATAATCTTCAATAGCCTGGCAAGGGAACAGGAATTCAGGATTGCCAGTCAGCCTCTACAGAGTCTGTAGAGGAGTACGTTTATCTAGGTGAATTACTCGCACGGGACCCTGATCATCAAAAGGAAATTTACAGAAGAATAAAATTGGCTTAGAGTGCATACGGTAGACATCGCCAAATTCTGACCGGGAGCTAACCACTGTTGTTGAAAGGAAAAGTGTACAATCGTTGCATTTTACCATATGGTAGAATGCATATGGGGCAGAAACTTGGAGGTTAACAAAGAATCTCGAGAACAATTTAAGGACCACACAAGGAGCGATGGAACGAAAAATGTTAGGCCTAACGTTAAGAGACGGGAAGAGAGCGATGTGGATCAGAGAGCAAACGGGGCTAGCCGATATTGTAGTTGACATTAAGGGAAAAAATGGATCTGGGCAGGCCATGTAATGCGTAGGATGGATAACCACTGGACCATAGGAGTTACAGAACGGATACCAAGACAATGGAAGCGCAGCCGAGGACGGCAGGAAACTAGGTGGGGTGATGAAGTTAGGAAATTTGCAGGCGCAAGTTGGAATCAGCTAGCGCAAGACAGGTGTATTTGGAGATCGCAGGGAGAGGCCTTCGTCCTGCAGTGGACATAAATATAGGCTACTACTGCTGATGAAAATGATGTATGTATGTATGTATGTATGTATGTATGTATGTATGTATGTATGTATGTATGTATGTATGTATGTATGTATGTATGTATGTATGTATGTATGTATGTATGTATGTATGTATGTATGTATGTATGTATGTATGTATGTATGTATGTATGTATGTATGTATGTATGTATGTATGTATGTATGTATGTATGTATGTATGTATGTATGTATGTATGTATGTATGTATGTATGTATGTATGTATGTATGTATGTATGTATGTATGTATGTATGTATGTATGTATGTATGTATGTATGTATGTATGTATGTATGTATGTATGTATGTATGTATGTATGTATGTATGTAACCGTTTTGCCGCCTACCTGGGTCGCGGGGTAGTCCGTAGTCGAATGGATAGCGCATCGGGCGGCCGTGCTGAGGTAACAGGGCTCAAAACCAACCATTGGACCAACTTGGGTCACTGGGTATGCGCCATTAGGCGAGTGCCGCTTCTCAATGAACGTCTTTGACGTCAACTTGGGTAACTATAGTTATATGCCACTGGGAACGTTTCACTCTACAATGTGTACATACGTGCCGTTCTTCAACGAACCCTTTTCATGCCGACATGGCTCACTGTATAGACGCGGGACTGGGTAGGGACGGCTGTTCCAAGGAACACTTTGTAGCCGACTTTGAACACTGGGTACGTGCCACTCGGTCTGTGCTGAGGGAACACGGTTCGAAAACAACCGTGGTACCACTGCCAACTGGTCATTACTGGAAGCGGCTGCGGGAGCTCGATGACGCAGAAGACGATTCCATGCGTATGCAGCATCACGCGCGGGCTTTTAATGCGTTAGGATCCTTAGGGTACTTCACATGGTTTCCTGGGGCTATGTTTGTATGTTGTTATCAAATTTTGTATGCATGTATGTTTGTATCTAACCGCTTTCCCGCCTACCTTACAATGGGTAGTCCGTGGTGGAATGGGCAGCGCACCGGGCTGCTGTGTTGAGGAAAAAAATCACATCATCTTACCCTACGGGCAACCATGGTGGGATGCGCATCGAGTTTCCGTTTCGTTTCCCTTGGCAATACAACCCAATGAAAGTTAGAGTCAAAGAACGTATTGAGAAGAGAGGAGACGCTTGTACGGGGTTGTTGCGTCTTTATTTAGAGATCGTACGGGATTCCTAGCGTCGGTACACGCGGTATCTTGAAGACGATTCCGAAGTTAGGGGTCCGCTTGCCGACGCTGACGTTTACGTTCGGCTTCCCGAGCCTTCCTGTGCTCCGCGGCGGTGGCGCTGCCGCTGCAACTAGCGCCGAGGTTGACGTTGTTCATGGGGTTTCGCACATCGTTGCACAGAGAGAGAATGACGGAAGCACAGCGAACGCGCGCTTTATACTGTGCCGCGACACTTGCGCCGCCTACCGGCGTACCCTTAGAGAGAGAGTGAGAGAGAGAGAGAGAGTTATATGCAATGATTTGCTGCGCCGCACCTGTGGCGGAGAGGGGAGGAGGACAGCGCACACCTGCGTAGGAGAGGAGAATGGGGAGAGTTGCGCATGCGCAGTATGGGTGCGGCGCCGCAGAACGGACACTGCCCCGAGCATAAGATGCTCTCGCATCTAAAAGGATTCGAAACGAAACATAGGACCAACTTGGCGCACCTAATATCACATGCGTCACTGTAGATGCGGGACTGGTTAGGTACCGCTGTTCGAAGTAACCCTTTGAGGCCGACTTTGAGCACTGTGTATGTGCGAGTAGGCGTGTGCCGCTCTTCAATGAACGTATTTCACGCCAACTTGAATAACTATATGTGCCACTGGAAATGTGCCGCTGTACAATGACGAAAAATATCCTTTATATTTCTCTAATGTTGAATGAAATCGAACCCACTTCACAAGCATTCCTTAAGGACAGCAACCCGACGCATTAGCAGGCTGCGCCACAAATGCACTGGCTATGTGCCGCGTTTCAATGAACGCTTTTCACGTCAATGCTTTAGCGACCAGGGTCATAAATGCACTTGGTATGTGCCGCTCTTCAATGAACCTCTCGCCAACTTGGATCACTGAGTATATGCCACTGAGTGTGCGCCAAGCGAAGGGACAATTCCCAGCGTTCGGAGGCACCGGCGCGCCACGCTTCTCGTCTCGAAGGCCACGAGCAGACTTCTCAGCACTGTCACTAGATGGCACAGTATGTCCAGAAAGACTAAATAACTCTTTTTATACATAGGTAGGGCATTGGGCAAAATAATAACAAGAGCTCGGTGGCGCAGCCAACCGCACCATTTCAAAGAGGATGCTCCGATCCATTCATCCATCCATCCATCCATCCATCCATCCATCCATCCATCCATCCATCCATCCATCCATCCATCCATGGGGTACGCACCGGCGCGCCCTGTATTTCGGAGGCTGCGCGCAGCGGGACTCCTCTTTCGTTCTTGGCTACGCGCAAGCACGAAAGAGGAGTCCCGCTGCGGTGCATGCCTCATACATAACTCGTTTCGACAGTGGCAATACGATGTGTCATTATATTGATTCAAGGCTAGCACATTACCGTCGACAGCTATCATGACGTGAGTTCTGCCGTTACTTTTTCTTTTCTCTTTAAATTTTATCAGAGGACCATGCACTGGTATAGTAAGCGATGCCAATGTCCGGGGGGGTTGTGAACAACGACGTCACCATTCATTATTTATAAGCACTGGAATGCTCGCTTTATGAAGACACTGAATTCCACCTAATTTGTTCAGAATTATTTGGAACACGCAAATAACGTACGTTTCCCTATAACTGGGTGAATAATACAGTACGTACCAATTTTACCTTCAGGTAAAATGTCTTCCGTGCTGATAACCCCGAGAGTTTTGCGTATCTATAAACGTACTATACGCATAAGTGTATCAACCGACAGCGCTCATCCCTTTTCTGTCAACACATAATTGCAGACATAAGATCACAAGGCACATTCGAGAAAGTCAGACTTTATCAACCCTTCGCAATTAAATACGAAATATGTAAGTGAAATGTATGCAATTCATCAGCTTGCATGATTAATGTCGCTAGCGCGACTCAAACATGAGACAAAGAATCACCAGTGATCGTCGTGTCTGGATTTGTTGCCTTAAGCATCGATAATGAATGCAGCAACCAAATCGCCCTTCTAACACCATTAATGACAGCTTGCGATGCACAAAAAGAAAGTATGCCAAAACATATTCATATTGCAAACAAGTTTGCTGTTATCTAAGTACTTTTAATGAAATTTTGTCGCACTTTTTAATTGCCTCGCGCTTTATTTTCTCAAGCGGAGCGTACCTAGAGTGCTCCCAGTGTGGGGTGGAATCACCGTTGTGTCACTCAGATCATTGCTGTCGTGAATGGCATCACCTGAGAATAAGGAGCACTCACACCAAGACACAACCATCGCCGCATATGCCACAATAACAGTTGGCTGCGTATGATTGCAGAGGTTCAGTGTCACCGAGGACCGTAGAACTTCTTGTGAGTCGGACGAACTACTTCAGGAGAAACCGGAACTCAGACTGGGTTGGTTTTCTTTTTGATACATCACAGGAGGATGCCACCATGAGATTTAGGATGCAGCGAGAATAGCATTTGTGTCGTGCAGGTACACTTAGTAGGTAATGCAATGCTCATTCGTTGGACAATAGATAAATCAGCAGCATATCGAGGTGATGCAGTCACTTTAGTGAAAGTGTGCAGTTTTCCCTATATCAGTTCACTTCTAGATGCAGGTAAATGACAATTTTGAGTGGTTTATCAGCCTCTTCCGAAATGGCAGCAACAGACCTAGAATTAGTCGATGGGAATGAGATAATAATGCAATTCAACTATTGAGTCCAACTTACATGTTCACTGGGGTTCAGCATGGTGCACTATGGTTAATGGAGCCGTGACAGCTTTCTCAATGTTTCAAATTGCTGATCAATTATTCAGGGCTCTGCAATACGCCATTCGTGCAGCCATAAGTTGATTAAGCGAACGGCCAGAAACAAACGCGCAACGATTTTGACAATGTGGGCTTACCGTGCTACACAGACCTATAGAAAAGCGGACACTGTCCGAGTCCGCGCAGAAAAGTGCATTACCACAAAGTAGAAACAGATGCAAGTAATATATATACAAGAAGCCAACGGCTTTGTAATTACAAACATAACGCTGAAGGTGTCACACAATGTTCGACCTCAGGGAGCGGGTGTTCCAATGAGGCGGACGTTCACTTTTAATCCGATTACGCCGATGTAGACTTTCCACTAAATAAATTTCTCATTCACGACTACCGCTTTGTTGAACATATATTTGGGACATGTTCCGACTTGAACGGGCGTTAACCTTCGCCGCATGGTACGCACACTCGTGCACTTACGGAAGGCCGAGAGAGGTCAGTCGTCTCATCACGGACAACGCCCTCCACTCCATTGTCATCCCAGTCGTTCGGAGGTGTCGCGAGTTTCACGGCAACATTATCGTGCAAGCCTCGCACATATTTCTGCGGTAGGTGCGCAGCGTGTCGACAATAAACACCTGGAACAACAAGCACGTTGTCGAGCAAAATTCATACTCGCCGGCTGCTCTGAATAGCCAACGCACCAGAGTGCTGGGCAGCGGCGAACTCTCATTTCTTCTCGCGACAAGGCACTTCGAACTATTAAAAAAATGCAGCAGATCCAACGTGCCATGTTGGAATCTACATACAGCGAAGCTATATATCCGTGAATGCATAAGGAGTGCTGAAACACGTTTTTGTGTTTATTCAATGCGAATGCAAAGTGAAACCGAAAGCTTTATTCGTGTTTACGAAGAATGCAATGCATCTTTTAACGCAACCCGCGTTACAGGGGTTGAAAGAGGCAAGCTGGCTTTCTGCTCCCCTTGTTTGGAGTACCCAACCTCTCCTTGGAGGCACAGATGCGACCGTCGACGCGGTTGCCAGGCGGCGCAACGCATGCGCAACGCGAGGCGTTTTCGGAGCGTAAAAGAAGCCCGCGAATACACGCAAAATTGCCGTGTGACTGGGCGCTCATGGCACTTTGCCTGTATTCGCGGGCTCCTTTCACGCTCGGGAAAAAAACTTTTATGTAGCAGGTATTGAGAAACAGAAAGCTGTACCGGGAGTTTCTCATGTTGCTCTACAATTTTCTCATTGACACTTTTCATGTAAGTATAATACTTGAGAAGTTGATAAATTAGTTAAGACTAAATATGTAACTAGGCGCAATAAAAAAATAACCTTAGTATCTCCAAGCGACGGCAAACACCATTACCTTGGTCCGTCCTGTACAGCTATGAGACATTTGCACATTTTTAAAGTTTAGCTAAAGTTACGTGGGACATACAGAGACAACGAAGTACAAATTGCATGAGAATGCCAAAAAAGTTATGAAGTAGTGGAAATTCACGAAGACCTGAAGCAAGGATGTCCTCTGTTTCCATTGTTGTTCGCGATTTATGTTAATGGCATAGAAAGAAGACTGGAAAACAGTGAATTAGGGCTTCATTTATCCTACACGCGTAATGGACAAACGGTGCAGCAGAAGGTCGCTGGACTGATGTACGCAGACGACATAGTGCTACTAGCGGACAATGAAAGAGATCTACACGCACTTCCGAATATCTGTGGCAACACAGCGACAAATCTAGGCTTTAAGTTTAGCACAGAGAAATCGAGAATTATGATATGTATTGAAGAGATGAGTTATTAGGTGGTGTCAAGTCAACAGCAAGTCATACCCACAGTCAAGCAATATAAATACCTGGGTGTATACCTAAATGAAGGAAAGACTTACTCAAGCACCCGCCAAGTTAACTTGAAAATTAGGGGGAAGTGGAGTACAGCAATAATGAAACTTAGAGCCCTGTCGGGTCACAATAAATATGAGATGGTGCGTGGAATCTTGAAAGGAGTAATGGTGCCAGGGCTAACGTTCGTATATGCAATTCTGTGCTTGAAATCGGATTGCTTGTCGGGGTTGCAAGTTAACCAAGGATCGGTAGGCTGGCTGGTTTTGGGAGCCCACGGTAAAACCACAAATGAGGCAGTGCAGGGTGACATAGGTTAGGCCCCTTTTGAAGTCAGAGAAGCGCAGAAAAAAATTAGTTTTCAAGAAAAACTCAGGAACATGAATGAAAATAAATGGATGGCTAAAGCGCACAAGTATCTGTTCCTGAAAGGCGTGGACACAGAATGGAGGAAGCGGTCAAGAATGTTGGCAACCAAATACAGAGTAATTGAAAGTGTAAATAGACAATCACGAGTCATTAGAAAGGAAGGGAGATAAACAGAGACAGCGAATTGGATGCAAAGAATGAAAACAAAAAAGATAATGGAGATTTACAAGAATGAGAAGAAAGAAATTAGAAGGGAAAATCAGTACGATAGCACAAAGGCAGTGCCTTCCTATTTGAGGCTCGAGTAGGTTGTCTAATAACAAAAACACACCGGAGAAAATATTCGCAAAAGGATGAGGCATGAGTATGCTGCAGCAAAATCCGGAGACCACTCAGCACATTCTAATTGAGTGCGGAGGGATTCACCCAGCGAGACCCATAGGTAACGTACACCTTCCAGAAGCACTTTGATTTAAAGTGGACGGAAGCATCAACCGGTCAGCAGTCGAGATAAGCAAGAGACGTTTAGACTATTGGTGCAAAGAAAACAGGGAAGAAATTGGCGCGACCGGATACGTTACAGGAATAGGTAGAGATACAAGGTATATACAGAAGATTTCAGGGGGAAAAAAGACTATGGAGGTTGTACACAAATACTAGAATGAAAAACATGTATAGCATACTCGAATAAATCAAGCAGGCTAGGTGACTATTTGTCACCGCCTTGTTTCAAAGTGGAGGCCAATAAATAATTATCATAATCGTAATCAATCAAAATAATTTTCATCATCATTCCGAAGCTGATCTAAAAATATTCGACGTGTGAAAGCTAATATAAGGCTGATATAGTAATTACCATATTGACCATGGACGTTCTTTCACCGAGTGAACTTGCTAAGGCTTTACCTAAACGTGACAATTTTACCGCCATTCACTTTAATTCACGCAGCCTTAAAAAGAATTTTGATCACATTCACACACTTCTTCATCGCCTTAAGCATCAGTTTTCTGTTTTATGTTTTTCTGAGACATGACTTTCCTCTGATGATCAGAATTTATATAGTTTCCGTGATTATCACTGTGAATAGGCAACCGTACCAGTGATGCCCATGGAGGCTCTGCAATCTTCATATCTAAACAACTGCCATACACCAGGCGCACTGGCATTGAAATCAGTGTTGCGAAATGCGAATCCGTTTGGATTGAGCATGAGCCGGTCAGCACTATTAATAATAAGAAATCCGTGTTTGCCTCCATTTATCGTTCCCCGTCTTCTGACGCCGCTGATTTTTGTAACGCTCTTGCTGTAGTACTTGATAAATTAACCTTCGAGAACAAGAACGTATTTGTAATGGGCGACATTGTATTAATCTACTCGACGCTTCAAACCATATCTGTATTGATTACATCAGCTGTTTCAATAGTTTTGGCTTACAGTCTCTAATAAATGTGCCTACTCGTCGTGTTAACAGCTCGATTTCGTTACTTGATCACATACTCTCAAATTTTGATGAACATATCTATTCTGGTGCACTCGATTGCGATATCAGCGATCACCTAGCAGTGTTTTTTTACCTTACTAAATCTGTAGCCCCCGTCCATCTGTCGCACCTTCGCACGTCTTTTGATGGAAATGGAAATGAAAATGGAAGAAAAAACAACTGTCCGCAGGTGGATAACGATCCCACGTCTTCGCATTACGCGTGCGATGCCCTTACCATTGAGCTACCGCAGCGCGGTTTTCCCATCAACTTTCTGAGGTATTTATGTTTTCCAACTAGAACTAACCCTGGGAGTGTTAGCCAGCACCACCACTCACAAACCATGGCGGCGGATGTAGAACATCCTTTCTGCCGCAGGCCTCACGAGCACGTGATCTTTTTTGGGTGTTGGCAACTGGTCAATAAACCCACATATATGCTACCTGAAGGCATCAATATTGCCGGATTCGAGCCCTCGTTATCTAATGAACAAGAAGAAAGGGAACCGAGGGGCCCGATAATTAATAATCATGTCATAAGAAGCCAGCAAACAATGACACCAAGGACAACATAGGGGAAATTACTTGCACTTACTAATTGAATGAAACAAATGATAAATTAATGGAAATGAAAATGGAAGAAAAAACAACTGTCCGCAGGTGGATAACGATCCCACGTCTTCGCATTACGCGTGCGATGCTCTTACCATTGAGCTACCGCAGAGCGGTTTTCCCATCAACTTTCTGGGGCATTTATGTTTTCCAACTAGAACTAACCCTGGGAGTGTTAGCCAGCGCCACCACTCACAAACCATGGCGTCGGATGTAGAACATCCATTCTGGGTTAGCTCATATATATAGTACTCCGCAGATTTATCGATTACCTTATTGATGACATGGATGTGATCCATCGTAGAATATCCCTTCCTGAAGCCAGCCAGACTCTTGGTTGGCTGAAGTCAAGTGTTGCCCTGATTCTATTGGAAATTATCTTGGTGAATATTTTATACAATACTGAAAGCAAGCTAATGGGTCTATAATTCTTCAATTCTTTAACGTCTCCCTTTCTATGGATTAGTATAATGTTGGCGTTCTTCCAGCTCTCTGGTACACTTGAAGTTGTGAAGCATTGCGTATAAAGGGCCGCAAGCTTTTCAAGCATGATATCTCCTCCATCTTTGATTAAATCAACTGTTATTCCATCTTCTCGAGCTTTTCCTCTGATCATGTCTTTCAAGGCCCTTCTAACTTCATCGCTAGTTATATATATATATATATATATATATATATATATATATATATATACGGGGTGTCCCCCCTGACGTTAGCTTTCTTTCCCACGGAAACTGGCGACTGATGGCGCTGCTAGTTCGTGCACATAGGTTCACGGGGGCATGGTATATTTTATATTTGGCGGGCTTTTCCTATTTGCCGAAAGAAGTGAATACGCCATGTGTACCTTGCTGGAAACACGTCATTTTGACGTGCTTTACGATTCTATACAATGTACATCATAATAATGAGCATAAATATAAGGCTACCTGATTACTTTTAATTAAATAATTGGATGTCACGGACTCAAAACTACTAATGCCTTCTCAACTAGGCTCTACACATCATGCACACAGTCTTATACACGTAGACGGATCCATGTTTTTTAAACTCCGTGCACGACAGCGGGGACATGCTGTATATGTAACTATAATAGAAAATGTCTTATGAACTTGTATAAAAGCCTCATACGCACACGACTAGATTATGGAGCCATAGTGTACCAGTCGGCTACTGCAACTGCTCTGAAGATGCTGGACCCTGTCCACCACTTAGGCATTCGTCTGTCCACAGGCGCCTTTAGAACAAGCCCAGTAGAAAGCCTTTACGTTAAATCGGATGAGTGGTCACTTCATCTGCAGAGAACATATTCGTCTTTTATGTATTTTCTAAGAGTGAACGCAAACAGTGAGCAGCCCGCATATTCCACTATAAATGATTTGTCCAGTTCTCAACTTTTTCGCAACCGGCCCACAGTGGCACAGCCTTTCTCACTGCGCGTTAGAGAGATAGCTGAAGAAACAAGGGTTCCACTGTCTGAATACCACCTAATGCCCCCTGCTATACGGCCCCCGCCGTGGCAGTGGCAACTTATACACTGCGACACATCTTTTGTAGCTATTACAAAGCGTGCACCTGTCGCGCATATCCGAATGTACTTCCTCGAACTACAGCACAAATACTCCTATCCTGAATTTTTTACAGATGCTTCGAAGTGTAATTCCGGCGTGTCTTACGCAGCGGTCGGTCCGTCCTTTTCGGATGCCGGTGTTCTGCACTCTAACACAAGTATTTTCACAGCAGAGGCCCACGCGATATTGGCCGCCGTTAAACACATTAAAGAATCTAATATCCCAAAGGCAGTTATATACACAGACTCTTTGAGCGTCGTAAACGCTTTAAAAACTGTCAAAAAATATAAAAACCCTGTAATTCTATCCCTTTACTCTGTACTATGCACCGCTTATGCGTCCAAGCAACATATCGTGGTATGCTGGGTGCCGGGGCACCGAGAGATAGAAGGTAACGTGTTGGCTGACCAGCTAGCCACATCCGTCCACGCGAACGTTTCCAACTCTTCTACGACTGTCCCTGTAATGGACCTCAAGCCCACCCTAAAGAAAAAGCTGAGGGCTTATTGGCAGCGGTTGTGGGATAGAGCAACAGAAAATAAACTGCATGTTATCAAGCCGTATCTTGGCAACTGGCCGCCGGTATCAAAGAACCGCCGCACAGAAGTAACACTTTGCAGACTTAGGATAGGACACACATACAGTACACCCGCTTACCTCTTGTCCGGTGGTGATTCACCCACGTGTGATAAATGTGGTGAGCCACTTACCGTGCTTCACATCCTGCTGCAATGCACTGAATTGAACGCTAATCGGAAAAAGCATTTTCCATTACCACACCGGCAGCAAATTCCACTTCATCCTCTAATGATCTTAGGTATAGAACCTCTGTTTAAATATCAATCATTGTTGGAATTCTTAAAAGATGTACACAGTTTTCATGTTATAGCCCCAGGCAATCCGTAGCACGGCCTCTTAACAGAGGTTTCTGCTGCGGTAGCTGCGTTAAAGAAAGCACCTGCCTCACAGCTTTTGGGCTCAAAGGCCTTAAGGAGGCATACGTGCTATTTTCATTCTCTTGCATTTTAGCCTCATGATCACTTGTCATTCGTACTGTACCCATAGACCACCCCACATATCACTATCATATTTTTATACTATATATCGTTTTACGCTACTACGATAGCGATTGATTTTAGGCCACTTTACAGCCATGTTACATCCTATCATCGCAACTAATCAATCAGCGCTTAACACAACATTATCAGTCATGGCGCTCTTTGGCCATACCTGGCCCTTGCGCCACAAAAAACCACATATCATCATAATTTATGTGCGTTCCACTCATTAATGTTTAGAAAAGTATGCTTTAAAATAAAGTTCTTGTGTCAAGTGTCAACAACGTGTGCCAAGTGAGTTGTCCCCAATTCTGTCATATAATAAATAAAATGTTCATATTCGGTAATTTTCCAAGATGCCTCAAGGTGGAAAAGTGGTTCCAGTTCACAAAAAAAATAAAAAAATAAAAAAAACGTGATGGAGGTTGTATCAACAATCACCTTCCGATCTGTACACTTTCGTTCTTTAGTAAGGTAATCGAAAAACTGTTTTATAACCGTTGAACAAAGCACATTTCTAAATATGATCTGCTGTCTCCTCATCAATTCGGTTTGCGCCATTATCCACCAAACTCGCTCTTCTATCTTTTGCTGGTCTAATCAAAGAAGCAATAGACAGCGGTATGCATTTGCCGAAACCGTATTCGTTGACCTTTCCAAAATATTTTACAGCATTAACAATGAAATTCTGTTACACAAACTTCAATACTTTGGCATATCCGGCCCACCTTTGCAATTCATTATCAACTACATTAGTAACCAGTTAAAAATTTTTGAAATTACAGTCATGTCCCGTTAATATGGACGCATCCGTTCCCCAGAAAAGTCGTCCATAATGTCAGTCATCCATAAAAACGAATCAAGGTCAAAAACACAAACTTTAAGGAATAAACGTTCCAAAAAAGAACACGGTTTATTCAGCGAAAAAACGAGGAGATATGTAGTTCGTTGTCTTCCGCGCAAGCGATGCAGTGCCGTACAAGTTCACTTCTGTAGTGTGCTTTAACCGCGCGAATAATTCCTGCGTCCAAGGGTTGTACTTTGGCAGTCATGTTGGACGGAAAGAACTTCAGGGTGAGGTTTTCAAAGTTTGCACGAACAGAAGGGCATAATGCACTATCAACCATCAAAACAGCCCTCACGAAGCGATCGAATCTTGCTAGGAAGCTTTCAAATATCTTTACCGTCATCCACGCTTTCTTGTTGCAATTGTAGGAGCAATGCATGTTCGGGTCAAATGTCTTTCCAAAACACCGTCGTCCCTTGGCTGCAACAATGGGCTTCCACTTGTGTGCGCTGCTCGCGTTGCACAGGAATCCCACCGTGAATCTCTCTTTGCTGTTCCACAATGTGCTCGTTACACGCGTCGTGCAGGCAACCTGATGAGACACCATCCAGGAAAGTTTCTGTGGTGCCGCCTGCGCGAATTCCTAGTACGCACTGGGGCCGGTAGGGGTCACCAGTCATTTTTCTCGATTTTTTTGTTTGTGGATCTGTGTCCGTAATGACGAGACAAAAAAGCCCGTATTTAGCCGTTTCGTCCCCAAAATAACCGTCCATAGTCCAGACTGTGGGTTTCTATATTAACGGGGCACAATTGCATGGCGAGAGAACGGTCGCCGAAAATTTCGTCCATATTGCGGGATGTCCATATTAACGGGGTCCATATTAACGTGACATAACTGTACAAACTATCAATCTTCTGCAAACATTTGTAGCGCCCACCGATGCTGCTAATCGGGGACGCTTAGGTCGGCGCTCTTGGCCAGCGCTTTGGGGCAGGCTGCGAATGACGACGACAATAAAGTTGGGCGGCGCGTGCTAACGGCGCAAGCACGGCACGCGCCAGTCGGTTCTAAAAGCCTGCTGAGCTGGTCTCCTTGTGCTGGCGCTCCGCTGCGCCCCCTCGGTTCCCGACACATTATTCATCGAGTGTTACCACGGGGGTCTATTATTGGGCCTCTATACTCTTCCTTTTATTGATTAATTACCTACCCACAGTGCATTGCTATTCTAGCTGTCTTTTATGTGCTGATGATACTACATTGTCGCTGCCAATAAATTTCACAATTCAATGTAAAAATGAACTTAACTTCGACCTTCATCATATGCATTCCTAGTGTAAAGCAAGCTTGCCTTATATTAATTCTTCTAAGACCACATTTATGGCATTCCATTCTCCCCACTTTTTTCTAAGCTCTAGTTTAGCAGTTGTACGCTTGACATTCATAATCTACTTCTGTCTTACAGTACGAAGTTTCTTGGTTTAACCACTGTTAGGCTCCTCAAGTTGATCTTCATATCACATCCCTGCTTCAAAATGTTTCTTTTGGAATTGATGTAATTATTAAGACACGTTCGTACTTCCAGCGCCCCATTATTTTATCACTATCTTACACCTACGTTCATTGTCATCTTTTTACTGCATGTCATCCTGGGGCAACACATAGCACATACCTCAAACCCCTCCAACACTTAAAAATCAGGGTGTAAGACTTGTGACATTCAGCCCATTTATATCCTCTGCCATTTATAAAAGTTCAAATGTCCTTCTCTCTATGAGTTGTTTTGTCATACGCTATGAATGCTATGAACATAGGCTATTAAGACTCCCTCACAGTTTTAAACTTTGGGACACCCTATCGTGCGAATTATTCTGTGGGGGCGCAAAAGTACAACATAACCCACCGTGGTGGCTTAGCAGCTATGGTGTTCGCTGCTAAGCACAAGGTCGCAGGTTCAAATCCCGGCCATGGCGGCCGCATATCGATGGGGGCGAAATGCAGAAACGTACATGCATTGGGTGCAAGTTAAAGAACCCCAGGTGTTCAAAATTAATCCGGAGTCCCCCAGTACGGCATGTCTCATAATGATATCATGATTTTGGCACGTAACACCACATAACTGAATTGAAAAGTACCACATTGCTCTAATAAAACAGAAATCTGAAATTCTGGTACGATAAGTGTACGAAGTAGAAAAGACAGGTTAGAGAGCTTTTCTATCGAGATACATGAGAAAACGCGACCGGCAACGCTTGTGCACGGTCCACTTCAGAGCACACGTAACATCTCAAGGAATAACGCAATGCTAACACTTCCACGCCTACTACCACTGCGGCACGTCATACATACGTACCAGGATTTGTATCTCGTGAATACGCTTTGTAGAAGCAGGAAACCGAGCTTTCGAACGTGATGCGGTCTGTAGGCGTTCGCAGCACCACGGCGCATCGCAGCTGCGAAACAGCTCACATGCAGTAGTACGAGACAGACGACGGTGATAACGAACATATAAAGCTTATCGCTACTGATCAGAAAGCTTGACATTAATAGGGGCGAGGTACCTGTTGCTTCTATCTATAGGAAAGGCATACAGCTCGAACAGTTTCCTGACGCTGCGGATGATACGTCTTCATATAACTTCGTAGATGCTATAGCCCTCATGCTGAATGGTAAGTTCTGAGCTTGCTCGATGCACGCATCTACTGCAGTGGCTCGTGCAAATCGAAAAAGCGCTACGCGCTATCAAGGACAGCTGCTATTGTGGTCCAAGCCGGACAGTGGCGCTTACGTGCTAGATGTTTTGGAAATGTTGGCAGGCTCGAGAAGGGTCTCGACAGTCGCGCAGAATAGCTTATGATCGAGCGTGCCCATCTGTGCAATAGCAGGTACAAGACTTTCCTTAGCAGCGGCTCGCGCCGCAATCTTGGGCGCCATTTTTTTTCTGGGCCTGAATAATATATTGACAGGCGGCGGCCGTGTGCGCCAGCACAACTTGGAAGCGTCGTCGTCGCGACGGCGTGCCCACCCGGCCAACCACATAGGACGTGTCAATTTTGAGGAAAAATTGACTGGAGCAGCGCCCAGACCTCCCGTGTTGTTTCAGGCCGTTCATAAAAGATGATGCCCAGAGGGGCTCCGTTCTGCCGCACCCGAGAGCATGCCTTGTCTCGTTGCCCAGGAGCCAGTGTGATAGCGAGCACGATAATTAGGCGTCGTGAGGATGGAACTCTCGCCTTCCCCAAGTTGGCTGCAAGTTTCATGGTATACCCACTTACTTTCTCACTACAACCAAAACAACCATTTCATATGCGACTTTCTTTTCTTGCAATATCGGCACCATTGAATTGAAAATAGAAGCGTCTCAGCTGCAGAGTTACTAATCCCATATCCTGAATTGAAAGGCTGTTTTGGAAGCACAGCCAACTTGTATTCCGACAAATTGAACGCACCTATTACAACTTCATATGTGCGGAATTCATGTTCAATAACGTTGGAATCGAAGGGTGGTTGAAAACTTTACCTAGAGTTTATGTTCTCACTTTCATCCCCTGTGACCATGCTTATGAGGAAGGACAATAATGATAACATTATTCGAAGTCTGCTTCAGGTGCCATATAACCCCGAGATTAATGCGCACTCTCCATTCTTACGTCACACGGCAGACGAGAAGTGGACGTAGGTATAGGCGCAAGCAGGTACCGCAGCTGAATGAGACATGACCAGCAGCTAACTACACTGGTCGTTCCTTTTAATTACTTGAAATTTTGATTTTGTGATCATTCAATAAGCATGAGCTGATTGCACTCTAGGCCCAAAAGAAAGGGTCTGCACGAATAAAAAGTTTTACACTACTGACGTTCAAAGGGGTATTACGTGTTCTGGTTTGTTTTCGCGCGTTGCAGTTACCAGTTAACCACTGGCAAGGAGAGTGTGTTGGGAGGCCAGTTGGCAAGACATTATTTTAGAGTGCCGTATGCACTCCAAAATAATGTCTTGCCAACTAACCTCCCAAACTCGGTGTCTCGTCCCTAGAGCAGTTTCAGTTCCCAAATAACCATTGGAAAATTTTTTACCGCTCATGAGAGAAAAAAGCACCGCATATCCACGGGGTGAATGTTGATGAGTGGGCGAAGCTCCGGAGGGAATCATCGGTAAACCGTGAATCTTCCGTGTAATTCGCCCAGTCTCGCCGCACTAAATCGAACGATTGACTTCCACCAATGACACGCGCCATATGTGACGTCATTCCTATTTTATAACAGCGCCCTTCATTATAATTGCACCATTTCCCGCTTAAGGGGACGCTAGCACAAACGCGTTAGAAACGTGCAGTACTCTCTAGTAAGGGGGAGAGGCCACAGCGTCTTACGCAGCCGTTTACACATGCCGGAACGTGCACCGCGTTTGCCGACGCCCTCACATGACTGCTGAGAGAGTATAACCCCCGTATTCATAAACGCTCCTCGACTTGAACTTGACTTGCCACCGCCTTCAACGCGTTTCGAAAGCGCTGCCCAAGGCGGTGGCAAGTCAAGTCGAGGAGCTTTTATGAATACGGGGGTAAGGCGGAGAGGCCACAGCGTCTTACACCAGCTTCTTACACGGGCCGTAACGCGCTAGCACAAACGCGTTAGAAACGCGCAGTGTTTCGTTAATGTTGGGTATTTATTGTCATCGTGGTGCGTGTGTCCATGTGCGCTTCGTGACGTAGTGGTTAGAGCCGCGCGTTCGGAAGCGAGGGGTCCCTGGTTCGATTCCGCGCTACGGACACAACTTTCGGAATTTTTTTTTCCATAAAAGTAGACGTGGCTACCTACTACGACGACGACTACTACTACTACTACTACTAAATACTACAGAGGAGGGACAGACCCACATCCTAAGAAGCTTCGCCCCTAACAGTCCCCGTTTCGCCCGAAAGGCGAAGCATCGATTGAGATAGCAAATTATCAGACAGCTATAAGAAGCGAGAATAATAGTTTTATCAGCCGTATAAACTTGTAAACATTACCTTACTAAATTAACAAGCCTGGTCTCACACGAGAACACGAAAAGAACACATCTGAGTGGATGACTGCGAAAACTCGCTATCAAAATGTTGGCGTGAGCAAGCGAAGCGGCAAAGTGCCCATAAACCTTCATGCAACCTCTCGCTTCAACACGAACTAAGCTGCGAGAACACAGCGCACACTAAGTTATCTGCCTTCGGCGCACCTATACTCTGAACTCATCGCAGATCGCGTTCAAGATAGGCCACGCGCGGCCGCGCGCAGCCGAGCCATACAAAGCAGCCGCCGAAGTAGAGCTCCCCCCCTCGCCCTGGTGCCTTGCGCGCGATGGAAGACGGCGCGCTTCCTCCCCGCCATCTTTCCTTGCGCGCACGAGATCGAGCCGCCATCTTCGGCTCACCCTTGGACGCTTTCACTCGCAAACACAGCATACGAGGTGCATGTTATTGCATTTGTATTTTATGCGGACAGTGCGTTTGGAGAGTCCACATTATTGCTATCGGAATAAAAGAGCTTGATGGCGGGCGACAGGGAAAAAAAAAAGTTTTCCCGACGCAAAAGAAAACAAGGTCGACGTATGTGGTGGTTCAAATGATTCTATGATTCATCATCATCATCATCATCATCAGCAGCAGCAGCAGCAGCAGCAGCAGCAGCAGCCTATTCTTATGTCCATTGCAGGACGAAGGCCTCTCTCTGCGATCTCCAATTACCCTTATTAGCTCTAATTATCCTTGTGCTGCGCTAGCTAATCCCAACGAGCGCCTGTAAATTTCCCAATTTCATCACCTCACCTAGTTTTCTACGGTCCTCAACTGCGCTTCCTTTCCTTTGGCACCGATTCTGAAACTCTAATGGTGCACCGTTTATCTGTTACTGCTAACATTTTTCGTTGCATCGCTCTTTGCGCGGTCCTAAACTTGTTCTCGAGTTTCTTTGTGAACCTCAATGTTTGTGCCCCATATGTTAGGACTGGCAGAATCCAATGATTGTCCACTTTTCTTTTCAACGACAGTGGCAAGCTCCCCGTCAGGATTTGGTAAAGCCTGCATGCCGTATGCACTCCAACACATTTTTATTCTTCTCTAAATTTCCTCCTCATCGTCAGGGTCCCATGTGAGTAATTGACCTAGTCAAACGTACTCCTGTAGAGATTCTAAGAGGCTGACTGGCCATCCTAAATTCTTGTTTTCTTGCCAGGCTATTGAACATTATGTTTGCCTTCTGCATAATAATCTTCAACCCCACTCTTACACTTTCTCGGTTAAGGTCCTCAATCATTTGTTGTAATTGGTCCCCATTCTTGCTGAACAGGACAAGGTCATCTGCAAACAGAAGAATGCTGAGATATTCAGCGTCGATCCTCACTCATAAGCTTTCCCAGTCTAAGAGTTTGAATACTTTTTCTAAGCCTGCTGTGAATAGCATTGGAGAGATTGTGTCTCCTTGCCTGACCACGTTCTTGGTAGGGAAGCTACTACTTTTCTTGTGGAGAATCAAGCTAGCTGCGGAATAGTTGTAGATATTTCCCAAGATATTCACGTATGCTTCCTGTGCTCTTTGATGACGCAATGCATCCATGACTGCTGGTATCTCTACTGAGTCAAATGCTTTTTATAATCTATGAAAGTAATATAGAGAGGCTGATCGCACTCCGCAGATTTCTTAATTAACTGATTGATGACATGGATGTGATCCATTGCGGAATATCCCTTCATGACTGAAGTTGGCTGGTCATGTGACATTCCCAGAAATACCGCTAGTTGTTGTATATACTCACACTTTTTCTGATCTAACGGACACTCATGCATTTCAACAGTATGTCCTTAGTGCGTCCCGTGATGATGGTACTGGCCATGTCTTGGGCTTGCTGTGTGTAATGAGCCTGGTGTTGTATCAGACGTTCATGCTTTATTTGGTTTGAGCAACCATAATATTGTTTCTGCTGTTTTTAGTGCGAGAAACGCTTCCGTGACCAATAAATCACCGAGGAAAGTGTTCTTGTATTGTAAGCTGATTACGGTTCCATAAATCTGTCGTTAAAATATGCTTTCCCAACGTTTGACACATTAGTGGATGACATGAGCGCTGAAAAATTATGGGAAAACTTTAAAGAAAAGCTTTTCTGTCATCGTGATAAGTTCATGCCAACGCGGATGCTTTCATCTAAACGCAAGAAAAATAAGCCGTGGTTTCATCAGCCAATGAGCATCTTGCTACGCAGATACGAAGGGTGTACTTAATGTATAAAAAACACAGGTCTCTGGAAAAGTGATCCGAACTAAAGAGGCTGAAGTTTGATTTTCAGAACCTAATCACATCGGCTAAGCAATCCTATTTTTATGGGCTTGAGGAATGCCTTGTAGATCCAAAGGAATTTTGGAAGTATATCCGGTAAGGGACGAAATGCCAAATGCAATGAAAAAATGCCCGAGCTTAAATTTGGCTAGGCAGGTCTGCGGAAGCTATTAGCAAATATTGCTCCTAGAAAGACAAATGGGCCAGATGATGTAGTACCAGCAACCATCAGTAATTGTTCTGAATCTTTATGTCTCTATTTTTCCCTGCCTGTTGCAAAAGTTTTACATTTTGGCGCCGTACCTGACAACTGGAAATGACCGAATGTTGTGCCTGTATATAAGAGTGGACCTAAAAATTGTGTTGAGAACTACAGGTCAGTGTCTTTGACTAGTATTACATGTAAAGTAATGGAGCACGTAATATATAGTTGTATCATGTCACATCTTGTTAAACATAACCTAATAAATCTAAACCAACACGGATTCCTGCAAGGTTTTTCTAGTTCTATACAGCTTGTAGAATTCACACATGATATGACACTAGCAATTGACAAAAGGCAGATAACTGATTGCATCTTTCGAGATTTTCGAAAAGCATTTGACGTTGTTGCTCATGATCTACTTATTAGCAAATTACACGCCTACAAATTGAAGAAAAAGGTAATTGTATGGATATCTGAATAGATTTAATATAGACAACAATCTACGGTTATCAACGGTATCTCCCCTGATCTTGCTGCGGTAACCTCTAGAGTGTCCCAGGGTTTAGTTTTGGGGCCTGTTTTATTTTATAAATGAATGATATTACTAGAGGTATTCCGTCGACTTTCACGATGTACGCCGATGACTGTGTGGTGTATAAGGTTATTGATAGTGATTCTGATTTTTCTTCCCTTCGGAGTGACTTAGATAGAATTTCATAATGCTGTGCGAAATGGGAAATGTCACTTAACGCTTTAAAATGTTTAAACATCACCTTCACTAGGAAACATTCATATAAGTCATATGAGTACAAACTAAAAGCGTTACCCTATGCAGGGTTAGGGAATGAAAATACTAAGGTATTTTATTTACCTCATATTTAGGATGGAAGAGGCATGTACAGGAGATAAGAAGAAAGGTGGCACGTAAGTTGGGCTTCCCACGTCTAATTTTCGGCCAATTACCTAGTAAACTGAAAGAACGGCTATATTTTACTGACGTACGTACGGTACTTGAGTACGCGTGTGTATGTTGGGACCCTTATACTGGTAGGCTAGCTGAATTACTTGAAGAAAGTCAGAATAAGGCAGTCCCATCTGTATTGGGAAATTAGAAAAAATGAAAACCTCAGTATCACTGAATGCAAGTGTAAACTTCAGTGACAGAATTTAAGGACAGAAGAAAAAACGTAAGACTCAGATTTCGTCATAGTATATATTATTCTAAAAAAGGCATCGACAAAGAGAAGTATATAAGGCCATCATCGTATATTTCACGCAGACGGCACCATAACTTGACACCTTATGAACTTCCTTCTAAAGATGATGCCTCCCGATTCTCATTTTTTTTTTTACAGCGAAGCTGTTTATGTGGACCCTATGACGTCGTTGTCGGACTTCGCTAAAAAGGGGCTACGTGACCTAGCAGGATAGGAGAGGAAAAGAAGAGCTCAACAGGGGGAAAGGGCTTGCAGTGACTCCTTTCTCCCTGTGAGAATGATGTCAGAGGGTGCATGTGAAAAGGGGAATGGGGAGGGGGGGTTGACGTAAGTGCCGCCTTCCAATACTCGCGTTGGAGGGGGAGAGCGTGAGACGTACGCCAACCAATGGCGGTGTAGCAAAAGAAAGTCGCAGTTTCGCCCGATAGGCGAAGTATCTATTGCGATAGCAAACTAGTAGAGAACTATACGAAGCAAGGATAGAAGTTTAATGGACCGTATAAAGTTGTAAACATTCACTTACTAACTAAATAGACAAGCACGGTGTCACGCGCACACAGGTAAAAAATTGGAGGACGCTTAAGCTTCGCCTTTAAGAGTGGAACGGGATAGCGTCATCGGCCTCCATTCACATCACATTTTCCTTTATGAGTAGGCTTCACTGCAATACACAACGTGGGAAAGCCAGCTTACAAAGACCAAGTTTACGCTGATGCCCTTAAAGTCGGCTTTACTTTTAAACACAAATGCATTGCTGGGAAGACATTTTTACAGGAGCAATTTAAGCCGTATTATACTAAAATGTGAAGGCCCTAGGACTTTATTATTTCATTAATTGTTTGCTTTTGCCCCGAGGCACGTGCGTGTCCAAAATATAGAAAGGCTCGGTTTTCAACGTCCCCCTTAATATTTCCTACAACCAAAGTACAGCGAAACACCATCAGAATTGGAGGGCGCTTAAGCTTCGCCTTTAAGGGTGGAACGCGATAGCATTCAAAGATCCGTGGCGGCCTATCAGGCTTTTTCTCGTATATTCAAATTAAAATCCGACGTTATCACGTCTTAAGGTTGTGATTCAAGTCGTTCTTTACGATTTTTCTGACAAATTTTACTTTGAGAAATTCAATTTTTGTTCACTAACGCCTTGCGCCACGTGGAGGGCCTTTGTGGTGTTCGGGATGATGTGGTTACGCATGATTATTACCGCCAGACGCCGATGCTCAACGACGACGCCGAATGCGACGCCGGATTTTGTGCGACACGGGGCCCTTAACGCTACCGCGGTAAAAACAGGAAGACATCCCGCTCTATGACCGCAGAAACTCGCTGTGAAAACGCCGGAGTGAGAAAGCGCGCCAGCAGCAACGGGCAAATTGACCTTCGCACTGTCTCTCGTCTTGCTTCAACGCAAACTAAGCGTCCAAAGCACAGTGCATACGAAGCTAACGGCACTCGGCGCATGCACTTCGCCCTCATCGCAGATAAGATACTTTGCCCACGCGACCGCGCTGTGAGCAGCAGCCGACGGAGCAGAACGCACCCCCTCCCTCCGTCGCCTCGCCCCCGTGCCTCGCGTGCGAAAGCATACCGCGCGTTTCCGGAACTGGCGTCCTCCCTCGCCTGCGCTACATTGAGCCGCGATTGCCAGCTCACCCTCGTACGCTTTGACCCATATACAACGTACGGCACGCTGCGACGATTTTATCGCCGTTGGAGTTTATACGGAACCTCACAGCGACGGCGATGACGACGGCAGAAATGCGCCTGGAGTGTCTATATAATTGCTATCGCAATAAAAAGTAGGTCAACGGAGGATTGGGGTGTGAGAGGAGTTCGCGTTAGCGTTGGTTGTATATACGGAACCTTAGATTAGTAGTTCCGCACATTCCATCATACCTACAACTATGGGAAGACCACAAGTAGTGCGTACTCCTGCGGAAGAAGCTGCCTACCGCGAGCGTCAGCGAGATTTGGCTCATGAACGGGCTCGTCGTCGTAGGGCCGACCCCGAGCTGCGCGCCAGAGATGCCGACTTTAACCGGCAACGACGGCAGGCCGATCCCGAAGAGCGCGCCCGAGACGCGGAAACACATCGGCAGCGCCGGGAGGCAGCTTCGCTGTTCGACCATCTTCACGAAGTGGAAGGGGTGATGATTTGTTTTTAAAGCGGAGCTTTGTATGTCTCAGTGATTCGTCCGTGAGCGCCCAAAACGCATTTCAGAAAATACAACTTACGCAATAGAACTATCTGCACATCTGGGCACAAAACAAAACAGTCTGAGCATCTGCGCACAACATAGAACAGTCTGCGCTTCTGCGCATACAATCGTAGCACACTACACTTTAAATTAGCAGTTATACCGATAAGAACAATGGAAACGGCAACGCCACGCTACCCAGACGAACTGTATATATCTGCATTGCATTACGCGCGTCACGCAATGCATTCCCGGCCGTCACCATGGGTAGGGTGCAGGTGCAGCGCACGGCAGAAGAAGAGTCTGCCGTACGCGAACGTAAGCGCGAGCGCGATCGTGCCCGTAAGGCCGATCCCGTGTATCGGCAACGGCATGCAGCCCGTGAAAGTGTGAGTGTGTGCGTGTAATCAACGGCGACATGATCTAAAATAAAGGCTATGCAACTTAAGGAAATATGTCTTCATTCAACGTTCAAAAAATACAATCCTAAACAAGCAATCAAATCACATATGCATCGCATCGGGTAGCTCAGCATTTCTTGGGTTCGTTGCGTGGTCGTTGGCTTTGGACTTTGATTTTGATTAAGTTTGCATGGGCGAAAGCTTCGAATTCAACCATCTTTCTGTAAGAAAGGGGCTTTGATTTTTTCGAACCACGAGGGACGGGAATGCTCTTCCGTCAAATATTGTAAGTACAGAATCCTATGATGAATTTCACCGCGCTTTGTATGTTTCAATTGAAAAACAATTTATGTGGTGATTTATGTACCCCCTGCTGTAATGCCTGCAAAGACGATGCAGGTACCAAATAAATAAGTAAATAAATAAATAAATAAATAAATAAATAAATAAATAAATAAATAAATAAAATGGAGCAAGCCTGTTCTCTTGGTTGAGTGAAGCCAAGTATTGCCCTGATTCTATTGGAAACACCCGCATGCTATTTACCAAATCCTCCTGAGACCGGAACATGTGCACAACTATGGGACATAATTGCTCTTCAATGTGCTTTTTATTGTGCACTGTTATGTTATGAACTTGAAAAGCAATTTTCAAAATTTTAATACCGTGGTTAGATGCCAAAAGCTGCGTGTCTTCCATGTCTCCGCAATCTCGATCGTCTCCTCAGCTTTGCTATGGTAAAAACTGCATTTGATTGCTCAAACGCAAAAATGAAGATGGCACTACGTGTAGTACATTGCCATGCTGCTGCCGCATCCGGTATTTTCACGCAATTTCAGTTATTTCGCAACACCTCAAGGTTGCCATCAGCCACCTGGGACAACACGGACGTATAGCTCACTTTAATGCCAGATTTCTCGAAAGCGGATGACTAGAATTAGAGTAAGCCACTTATTTACAGTTACAAATGCACCGTGCTTCATACCCAGAATGAATATTTTGCGTAATCACTTCCGAGTGAATTTCGAAAAAAAAAACGTTGAAGGCAATGTGCAATGTATTGTCTTAGGAGGATATTAAAAAACAGAAAAAAAGGCGAAAGCTTGCACTAGGCCGCGCAAAGCTCAAGACAAAGCGAAGCTGGCCGATTTATTGCGTCTCTTGGTTGTGGCTAGGTTGAACTTGGCTATGTTGAGACTTAAACTTGGTTGTAGCTAGGCCTATACTCGTGTACGTCATCTGTGCTAGTACTGCTGGAAAGGTGCGCCGCGCCATAACGCCACCGCCGCGCTATCGCCGCCGCCACAGCTGGTATGACGTCATGCTCCCCCGCACCGTCGCGCTACCGCCGCGCACCTTTCCAGTACTATCGCAGATGACGTACACAAAAATAGGCCTAGCTCGACATAGCCAAGTTCAACCTAGCTACAACCAAGAGACGCAATCAATCGGCTAGCTTCGCTGTGTCTTGAGCTTTGCGCGGCCTTGCGCAAGCTTTCGCCTTTTTTTTTTCTCCTGGCTCAGTGCCCCACGGAGAGAAGAAAGGCGGGGATCGGGAAGGGAGGGAGCTGGTGAGGAGGAGACCGCGTGCGCATGCGCCACGCCGCCTTGCTGGTTGCCATGGCTATGGCGCGGCAGTTTCTTGATACGAACCACACATTACGGCTGGCTTAAACAGCTTCGCTGTTAAAACAATGCCCTACACACCGAGAAAAATCAAGTCGTCCCACGTGAAATGCTTCAAACAAACCAACATAGTGTCACTTTTGCCTAATGTGCAAGCGATAGCTCTGCTATACTCCAGGTACAAATCCAGAAAACGCTTAGTTCCGTAAATCTGACCTTCAAGCTCAGCCAGGGTAAAACTGGGACTTAGCCTGCCACTACCGGCGGCTGCTGCGTACGTCGCGTGGGCGCCCATATCTTGAAAGCGATCTGCGATGTGGACAAAGTTCGCCGAGTGCTGGTAGCTTCGTATGGGCTGTGCTTTCGACGCTTAGTTCGCGTTGAAACGAGACGCGGCATGAAAGTCCATTCGCTCGCTGCTGCTGCCGCACCGAGCAGCGTCTGTGTGTTGTCTTGTGGTGCTATTGTAGATGCGGTAGTTGCTGACGGAGCCGAGCAGCGTCTGTGTCCTCCCCCAAAGCAAGCAAAACCATGCTATCGGTCCACAAACTTGGTTTAACCGTGTTCAACCACGACAAATTTCCTTAAACATGTCGCTGTCCGATGCGCATCGTCGGCTTCTTTAACGAAACAATGAAATAATACATTGATGTCTCCTCCTTATTTCAGAACGTTCCTCCCCTAAATACTCCACCTCGACCTAATGATGGCCATGATTTATTGGAATCCACTTTGAAACGCGGTGGTGACAAGCCTGCTTGAGTCAATCCAGTACATGCTTTCCATTCTAGCATTTTTGTATACACCTCCATAATCTTCTTTGTCTTGCTCAACACTTCTCTTTCTACCCGGTAATTCGCTACCTGTGCCTGTAATGGATCCGGTCGTATCAATCTCTTCCATATTTTTTCCACGAATACTCTAAAGACTGACCCACATGGAGCGATTTTCCTGCGAAATAAATTGCCCCCACCTCCCCGAAGGGAATCGTGAGGAAATGCGAATGCATTTCTTGCGCCGAGAGTACACGGCGTAGTAACTTTAATGGCGTAAATTAATGACGAGACGAGGATTTGTGCCGTAACCATTTATTTACACATTCATCAGCACCTGTTTGTGTTGATCCTCTGCAGTTGGCGATTGCTCTCAACGCAGTTTCAAAGACGATGTTCTTTAACGACACATTTACGGATCTTCGGCTCGGCGTTGGCGTTTCGCAGCGGCTTCCCGAGCACGGAGTTCGGTATCGGCAGCTCGCTTCGCTCGCTTGCGTTCGGCATCACGCGCTCTTCGCTTCGCAGCCTTGTCTTCCGCTTCTTCTCCTCCGCTTTATGATGACGTTGAAGCTACTGCAGGGACGTCACCTCCAGCGAGAGGTGTAATGCTCGGGTTGGATTGTATTACACTTCTTGCTAGGGGTACCGTTGCCGTCAGACATTCGCCTTCACCGACTTCTGCCATCGCCTTGAGAGGCGCCCAGCCAGCGAACGGTCGAGAGTGAGGCGCGCGCTTCACTCCATTTATATATACGTGCGAGCGAGCGAACGGGAGAGTGGGGCACAAGGAGGAGAGAGAGCGAACGGAGAGAGAGCGAACGGCGACAGAAGGAGCAGCGAAGCACTGCACCTACCCTCTCCTACACTCTCTCCACACACGCGGGAGCTCCGCCGAGTTCCCGCGATGTGAGCGCCCTCACACGCCAGAGCGCGCTCCTCCTCTCCACTCACTCTCCGCTACTCCGCCCGCACGACTGCTCCGGTTGCTAGGCGCGAGGATAAGCGCGCGCGCCCGCAGCTGTTGCTATGGGAGAGGGAGTGAGAGCGGAGAGATAACACCTGCCGGCGCGTGGACACCGACAGACGCCTGACATGCCCCGACTAAGAAATGCATTCGCATTTAAAACTGGCCAACGGCCGCGTGCGCCGTCCGCCCGGTGACCGGCGGCTGTTCGCCGTCGATCAAGGCGGGCTAAATATGCTCGCAGGCGGTCAACTGCTCACCGGAAACAGCGAATGAAGGCTGTGAGCGCGGACCAATCAGGGCACATTTGCGTCCCACTTCCTGCCGCCGCATTTGACTCAGCCAGCCAGCCAAAGTGCCTAGAGCGAACATGGCAACAAAAGCTGTGCGTATCGCGTACAATCATCGACTGATCACAGCCGTCTGGGTGCGACCAGTATGGTTCAGTAGCAGAATAATGGTTCAGTTGCAGATACAAAATTAGTTTCTCACTGCACATTACTGGGAATGGAATCACGCTGTCTCTAGCAACACTGAAATTGTGGCGGCGGCGGCCGCCTGTTTTTCGCCGCGTGTGGGTGCAGCACGGCGGCGGCACGCTGACGTTCCGCCGCGCTGGCGCGGGCCGCGCGAAGTTCGCCGTGAATGTTCGCTCCATGTGGGCCAGGGTTAAATGTCTCTTGCTTGAGAAAGTTAATGACAGCGCCGCCTCTGGACAAAAATGATCACTGTGCTTCACTGAATAATTTGTATTTCTTGAGAAGCGTAGCATTTTCTTCAAACGAGGGGTGGCGCTGTACTTAATTCGATGGAGTCAAGGATAAGCTTCGAGTCGAGAATCGTTTGAAGATATGGAGGTCTCTGTTGGCAGCTGTACGGAGGCTTCGTTGCTGACAGCGCAAGGGAACGGTGAAGTCGTGCTGCGATCAAATTGTTTTTCCTTATGTCTCAGCTGTGTTACCTGTCTTTGTAGGAGTCGAACCTCCCCCCCATTTATGGATAAACAGCAGAGCGTGACGTTAGTTCATTGTAGCGGGTCAGCCAAGCATAGCAGCTGGCGGCGCGACAGCGTTCTCCAGAAACTTCTCTGCTGCAGCAACCGCTGGCTGAAAGGTTGTTCGAATCCTCGCGTGGGCAGGGCGGACTTGTAAAGGAATGGTGTCCTTGGCTATTGCGCCCTCACCATTTCGTATTCGGTAGGTGTGTTTTTACCCCCTTTAGTGGGCCAATCCCGAAGATGGTGCAGTCGGGAAACTGAAACAGTACGATGCTTCCCGTACTTCGCTCACGGAAGCGGAGACACTTTAGAGGGCCGTCCTTGAGAACTCAATTCTCACCCACAATTCGTCGCTCAGGGAAACATTGTTTTTCATCGACGCCTGAAGAGGTTGATTTGCCGTCCAACTTCTTTTTACACACGCACGCACGCACGCACACACACACACGCACGCACGCACGCACGCACGCACACGCACACACACACACACACACACACACACACACACACACACACACACACACACACACACACACACACACACACACACACACACACACACACACACACACACACACGCACGCACGCACGCACGCACGCACACACACACTCTCTCTCTCCCGATACAGCTTTCTGTTGCTCAATACGTGCCACATAAATGTGTTTGTCCGAGCGTGAAAGAAGCCCGCGAATACACGCAGAATTGCCGCGCGACTGGTCGCTCGAGGCAGTTTGCGTGTATTCGCGGGCTTCTTTCACGCTCGGAAAAACACTTTTATGTAGCACGTACAGAGCAGCAGAAAGCTGTATCGTTAGTTTTTCATGTCGCTCTACAATTTTCTCATTGACACTTTGATAATTAAGGCCGCACTTTTCGAGTTAGGTAATTAATTACAAGTAGCTAATTAAATCTCAGCAACGAAGAAATTACTGGCGGCTACTCCACAGCACTGGAAACAATTAATACGCACTAGGTTTGCTTCGCGTAACGCCGTTCAATCAATCAATATTTATTTATTTTGACGACAAAATCAAATACAAGGTGGGTGTAAGTACACATTCGGAGGTCCCGAAGTAACAACTGTCGGGGGGACCTCCTAACAAGACATGAAAAGGGGGCTAGTAGGATCGTGGCAAACAGTGAGTCATGTCATATATTATACAATTTCTACTTCATCGGAAATTAATGGTAAGAGACAAAAAATCGTTTTAAAAATATCGCAAGTATAATCACAAGCAAAAATATCACAAGTGTAATCACGCAGTTAAAAAGAGAGAAGAAAAATTGAATAAATCTTAAAGATAACTCACAGAAATTCAAACGAGGATAAATGGCACGTAAGACTAACAACGAGGAGAAGTATCAGTTATAGTAAAAATTCAGTGACTCGCTAATTTGAACAATACATTGCATAATAGTAAATGACAACATCAAATTAATTCTATGTTCGTTAAATTATACTATGCGTCAGATAAAGTGTTCATGAAATGTTCCTTCGTTCTACGTTTGAATGATAATAATGTAGATGACTTCATATCTGATGGTATTGAATTCCAAACAGAAATGCCTAAAAACGCGACGGTAAATTTCCCATAATTAGTTCTTGATTTTGGAAGAAGAAGATTGAGTTGTGCTGAAAATCTTGTGTTGTTAGAATTGATTAGGCTAGAGCGAGTAATACTTGGAATATTAAGCTCGGTATCTATAAGACGAAACATAAGCAGTGACAGCTTATGATTGAATAACATGCGTAAAGGTAAAACATTTAGGGATTGGAATATGGGAGTAGAGTATGCGATTGGAATGCAATTCATCGTAGTGCCTGCTTTTGCAAAACTTTTAGCTGATGAAGATGGATGGCATATGTATTACCCCAAGATGACAGGCAGTATGAGAGATGACTGTGTATGTACGCGTAATATAAAGACATGAGAATGGTTTGCTGAAAGAAAGAGCGCGTTTTTATGATGATGTGAATACCAAATGAGATTTTTTGAATAAGTGATTGAATATGGCACTGGAACTTTAGGTTCTCATCTAGAACTACACCAAGAAATTTAGTAGACGCGGATCTTTCAAATACATTATTATTTAGAGACACTACAATAGAGTCAATGTGCAACGTTCTTGAAGAATGGAATACCATAAATGTAGTCCTAGATGGGTTAATGGATAGCTTGTTTTTTAGACACCATGAATTAACATTCGCTAGGTCAGCGTTAAGTTTATCCTGCAATGCGAATAAATTTTTATCAGATGCGAAAATTGTGATGTCATCAGCATAAAGAAGGCAGGGCAGGGCGCATGTGTTAATATTTCTGGCAAGTCATTAATGAATATGAGAAATAAAAGTGGCCCAAGTATTGATCCCTGAGGGACGCCTGCATTTACAATTTTTGTTGAGAAGAAGACACCATTAACTTCTACTATATATGGTCGGTCTATTAGGTAGTTGCGAATTAATTGTAAAGGTGGCCCAGAAATGCCATGAGATTCAAGTTTACCTAAAAGAATACGATGGTTAATTGTAGCAAACGCCTCAGTGAAATCAATAAAGAGAGCATCGACTAAGAGGCCTTGATCCTCTTTTTTTAAATCGTGCTGCGAGATAGCTGAAACACCCTGTATATATATATATATATATATATATATATATATATATATATATATATATATATAGTAGTAACTGGATTTTTCAATGGGCCAAGCGTATTTAGGAAAATCAGAAGCACAACTTCGCGGTTATCTTAGGTTTATTATTTTCCCAACAGTTTCGGTCGGTGGACCGACCTTTTTCAAGGGATCTATATATATATATATATATATATATATATATATATATATATATATATATATATATATACAGGGTGTTTCAGCGAACACTTTAAAAAAATCTTAAAGGTTGCCTGTGGCAGCTAGCACAATTCTAGTTCATGAGCTGGTCTACTCGAAGAGGCGGACATTACTTGCACAAGAAATTGAAATGCATAATTGAATAATTACCAGAAATTCACTAATTAAGTTTTTAACTAATTACCTGATGGCCCACATTGCAATTTACAAATTGTAGCCGTGGAGTTCGCCAGGCGCATCCACTTGGAACGAATTCTTGGGATGACGTACACCAGTTTCGACATATTAATTCCCGAACTTTGGGGAGAAATGCATTGACGTTCCAGTTAGGTTGTTAACAAAACGTAGCTTTATGCACTGAAGCACACAATTAACTGGAACGCCAATGCATTTCTCCGCAAAGTTCGGGAATTAATATCTCGAAACTGGTGTCATCCTGAGAATTAATTCTAAGTCGGATCCTTGCGAAGTACACGGCTACAATTTGTAAATTGCAATATGGGCCATCGGCTAATTAGTTAAAAACTCAATTAGTGAACTTTTGTTAATTAGTCGATTATGCATTTCAATTTTTTGTGCAAGTAATGTCCGCCTCTTCGAGTAGACCAGCTCATGCACTAGAATTGGGATATCTGCCACAGACAACATAAAATAAATTCTGAAAGTGTTCGCTGAAACACCCTGTCTATATATATATATATATATATATATATATATATATATATGCACGCACCGGTGTCTGGACTGGGTCGATCGCGCAGAGAGTGTAATCAAAGCTGCTGATGGACCGATTCTGATACCAGCGCGATGACACGTGTGTTATCATAGCACTCACCTGCAGTTAACGAGAAGAAAGGGAATCGAGGGGCCTCATTTTTTATTATTCATATCATAAGAACCCAACAATGACACCAAGGACAACATAGGGGAAATTACTTGTACTTACTAATTGAATTAAAGAAATGATAAATTAATGTAAATGAAAACGGATGAAAAAACAACTGTCCGCAGGTGAGGAACGAACCCACGTCTTCGCATTACGCGTGCGATGCTTTCAACATTGAGCTACCGCGTAGGCGTTTTCCCATCCACTTTCTGGGGTATTTATGTTTTTTACAACTACGAGTGACGCCTGCGGCAGAAAGGATCTTCCACATCCGCCCCTATAGGTTTGTGAGTGGTAGCGCTGGCTACACTCCCATGGTTAGTTCTAGTTGTAAAAAACATAAATACCACAGAAAGTCGATGGAAAAACGGCTCCGCGGTAGCTCAATAGGAAGAGCATCGCACGCGTAAAGCGAAGACGTGGGTTCGTTCCCCACCTGCGGACAGTTGTTTTTTCATCCATTTTCATTTCCATTAATTTATCATTTCTTTAATTCAATTGGTAGGTACAAGTAATTTCCCCTATGTTGTCCTTGGTGTCATTGTTGGGTTCTTATGATATCACCTGCAGCTAAGAGCTATAGGCGCGCCGCCAACTTCAGGTTTTAGCAGTTTCTCTTCCCTCACAATGCTTTTTATATTTAAAAAAAAGTTGTTCGTCCTTGTTTGTTTTGCGCGCAAATTTTTTTTTAATGAATCTGTTCCAACTAGGCCGACTCGCAGTTAAGCTTTTCATGTGGTTTATAAAGCGGGCCGATCGTGGAGGCAGTGCAACTCCAGATCACCCACACACCTTGCAGCATTTACCAACGGAGCTAGGCAACAACTGTCCCGAGCAGCACGTCTCCACAAGTTTATTCAGAAGCTATCGCAAGAGTTAATTTGACGATCATCCTTTGATGGTTTCTGCCCAGTTGTTTTTTGTATAAATTTCTCGCAAAGCAGTTGGGCATTCCTGCGTCAAAACAACTACGAAAGAACCCATACAGCTATCGCTGTAAACATATTGCGGCTTCAAATTATGTTTTACAGATACATGTGCTTATTGAATCATGGACCAGTGACTGAACAGACCGACAACAAAGTCGGTCCACGTGGTTTATGTAAATAGGCACCTCGGCGAAGCTGAGAGCGCTCTTTAGAACCGTTTCTCGGTGATCCCGTGGGGGCCGCCATTTTTGGTCACTTGGTGACGCGTCCATTGCATGCCTCAGCTACCTCCGTTGCCTCCTTGTTTACAATGGATGTGCATGACGTTCGGTGCGGCTCAGAAAACCTCTGCTGCTGCGGATATCATAGACGGTGTCTTGGTGAACGCCACAAAGATTTGGTGACAGCTTCAGAGGGCATGTATCCAGAGGACAAGCTTTCGGAGGTCATGACATCTCCAAACGTCGCGACCAGCGTATACGGCGCTTGTACTAGAAGCGGGGCTATAGAAATGCATTCCAAGCTGACAAAACTTTCCACTTAGGAATTAACTCAGGCTCAGCGCGTTTTGCTCTTTGTTGTTTGTTAGCTAGCACGTTGAAGCATAAAGTAAGTGAATGAAAAGCACGCGTCTTGATATAGGCAAGGTAACGACAGAGCAACGGCAAAGGTGAAGCCCGCAGCGTCCCCTTTAGAAACCAACGCCTGCTGTGCCGCTTTGGGTTTCAGCACTTAAATTCGCTTTACCGTTCGCTACCCGCGTATTCGTTGCACGTCAGAAGTGGCGAGTCGTCCTGTGCACATGCGGCTGGGTCACGCGGCTGCCATAGAAAAACCCGCGCGAATGGCGGCGCTCGAGGCGGCAGTAGCAGTCGACAAGATGTGCCGCTCGTTTGCTCCCGTGGCACGACTCGTTCGCACAGGGGCGCAATTGAATTTGAACACGCGGGCAGGTCCTGCTCAGCTTCCATGCATTCGACGGCGGTGTGCTTGTACCACGTGGCTGTTCTGTATCCTCTTCTTGACAAAGAACCACAACAAAAAAAGCCGGCATATCCCACGCCCTGCAGGAATCAATGTTATGCGAAGCAGTGTACGGGGAGCCTACCAAGTTAACGAAACGACCATGAGAGCACCAAGACGTAGGCGGCTTTTTCATGACCTACATGACACGCATTTCATGACATTCACGTCATGAGTCCTTGGAGTCCCTTTAGCAACGCCTAAGAGACCATAAGGCGAAAGCCTTAGCAATGCTCATGACTATGACTTCAACATTTAGCCTTTTCCTTCACTTAGTACCACATGCGAACCCATTCCATTGGTTTTTGGGTGTTAATCCTTTTTCGCTGAGTCATGCTCATGACTGACTTCTACCATTATCCTTTAGTGTTTCCTTCACCTAGTACTCCCGTCAGAACCGATTTGTATGGGTTTTGAGTGTTGATCTTTTTTCGCTGAGTTATTGTCATTTTTGTGGAGTCATGCTCATAACTATGACTTCTAGCATCATCCTTTAGTGTTGACTTCACTTAGTACCCACGTCCGACCCCGTTTCAGTGGTGTTTGAGTGTTAATGTTTTCTCGCTTGGTCATTATCATTTTAGGCGGCTGTTTTAGACCTACATGACACGCTTGTCATGACATTAATGTCATGACCTATCATTTATGTTCGTCATACACTCTTGTCATAGTATATCAATTTTGGTAACTACCAAGTTAGTGATACGACCATGAGAGGACCAAGACATAGGCGGCTACATAGATAGATAGATAGATAGATAGATAGATAGATAGATAGATAGATAGATAGATAGATAGATAGATAGATAGATAGATAGATAGATAGATAGATAGATAGATAGATAGATACTGTCAAAGTGGCAGATGTTCGCCAAGAAATGCTTCGCATCTAAAATGAGCAGAGGACTCCTCCCGCTGTGGACTCATTTTTACGGCGACAGGAGAAGGCTTCCCGAACGGATCCCGCCATGTTCTGAAGAACATTGCATGCGCACAACGCGGTCGGCTGTGGAATTTCATGTTGTGATTTTACACGTACAGACACCACCACTCTCAGAGTAACCGTCCGGCGTTTTAATTCGCGTGTAATACCGCAGACAGCCCACACAAGCAGCAGTAGAAGTGCTCGAGTCAATGTTCCAACATCAACCTGTGCTTCTAGAAACCTATTTTCCTCTCATCCTGATAATAAAATTAATGCACTCGAACTATATGGGAAGCCTGTAAACAAATCACGTGATAACCAAAACGGGTGTTCACCCGAAAGGTGAAGCATTGATTGCGATGGCAAATTATTACACAGCTGTACACAGTAAGCTTAGTAGTACTAAATTACCAAGCACCGGGCAACGCGCGCACAGGCAAACATGGACACATCTCATTCGACGACCGTCATTCGACGACGACTCGCTGTCAGAACGCTGGCGTGAGGAAGAGCAGTAGCAGCGGCGTGCGAATTCCCCTTCGTGTTTTCACTGAGTTCAACGCGAACCAGGTGCGCGCAAACACAGCGTACTCGAAGCCATCAGCTATATCGGGTCGGACAGCCTTCGAAGCCATCGCAGATTACCTGCATGCTAAGACGCCTGCGGCCCCGCTAAGCCGCGCCATGCGCAGCTGCGGCCGGAGTAGAAGCGGGGACGCTTTATCCAGCCCCCTTCCCCTCTTGGCGCGCGCAAATTTTATTTTTATTCATAAGTGCCTTACAGAGATCGCGTGGGGATTATGTAAGCGGGAACTACAGTAAATACATACATAAAGATTAAAATGCAAAAACACCTTAAAGAGCCCCTCGCCAGGCCACCTAGCTAATTTCTGGTTATACGCTGGAAGTTGTTACGTGCCCTCTAGAGAGCGTTCTACCGCAACAATTTTACAGCGGAGCTGTTAAAGGCTCGCTAGGTTGGTCTCGTTGTCGTGCGCAGCATCGCCGATCTGGGAGAGCGTGAGCTGAGAGAGAGAGTGAAGTTTGTGCTCGTGCTCGGCACGCGCTCCGGCAACTGCTCCCGCGTTCGTCGTCGTCGTCTGCTTCCACAGCTGGCTGCGTTGCCGCTAATCATTCCAGCGTAGAATTTCACTTTTCTTTTGTCGTCGTAATGGGAAGGCCAAGTTCACGGGGGTATGAGCCATTGCTCAATGGGTATGAGCCATTCATGAGCAACTGACGACATGTCCTAACGCGTTTGAGCAACGCCGCTGTTAACGCGCTCAGGAAAGAACTCGTCGCCGACGTCCCGATTCTAGCACGAGGGCTTCCGAAGCCCACCTGAAACGTCAGCGAAGAGCCGCGGACCTCGAGTTAAGGGAGCGCAATGTTGAGGCCAAATGTCAGCGTCGTCTTGCCCTCCAGGAACCCGACAACGGTGGCGCACGCCTCGGCAACGCTAACGCCAACTTCCCCGGTCGGCCAGGTTTCAGCGCGAGTTTGTCAGCCGGAACGTTCATGATAGACATGTTCGGTTGGGTGACGCCCAAGGACGATACGCCCATTCTCATCGTGGGGGCAATATTCACTACAGCAGACCCACCATAGCCACAGCTTCGCTGGCTTCCATCTTCACTATAGTGGAAGGGCTCTGAATTTTTTCAAATTAGTCCATTAATAGCCGAGATAGAAATATTTGGAGCGGCACGAACCCATGATTTCAGAAGGCGAGTGTCACCACCAACATAGTCACTCTCTCCACTTGCTTCATCTAGCCTCTGCAAGCGAAATTCCTTCCCTGCATTCTCCCATACCGGAGCCGGAGGATCATGCGACAATACGTCACAAGCCCCGCCTTCTTTCTCTCTCTCTCTCTCTCTCTCTGTCTCTCGAGTTTTTGCTTAATGGCGCGCTTACACTGACGGTCTCGCGCGCGAGCTATTGCGTTTGTCACGTTTCGCGCAATGGACGATTTTGGCCGCTCTGCACGAGAACACCTGATCAGCGCTACATTCACAAGCTATGGTGCAGGCGCGAGAGTATAAAAGAGCATGATCACGGCGCTGGAACACGGTAGAAAATAACATAGTTTCGCTCTCAGCGCGCGCCACTGCCCGACGTGGGAACAAGCAGACGAAGCGGAAGTACAACTCTATCTACGCTACGAAGCAAAAAAAAAAAAAAAAAAGTGGTGCCATTCGGTTTGTATGTTTTATTCTTTCTCTGAACGTTAATGGCTATTGAAGCAACAGATTAAACAAATAGCTGATGTTGCCTTGAATAATTCTCGAAATCACGTCTCACTAAGAGCGATCGACGTCACAGCACTGCCATGTACGTTGGCGCACATGCACAATATACGGTGACTCGCCAGCTGGGAACGTGGCGCCCGCGAGGAGAAGGGCAAACGGCGTTTGGTTTGAAATTTAGGCCCTTTCCGCGGCGTGTAGGGATAATACATAATAGACACGATCGTTAGCGTGCATTCTATGCACTACGCTTGTCAGCTCAAAACGGCCAGGCCTTGTGAGGGGCCGTTTAACAAAGTAAAACATCGGTTAGTGCAGAAAGATGCGAATGAACCCAAGGACTTAACATGAGACACTATAAAATTTATATTTTAACAATAGCCCTCCTCCCCCCCCCCCCGCCCCCAATGCACGCGCGAAAAGTTGGCGTGCACTTTCCCTGTTTCTTCCTTTGCGCGCGCGAGAAGACGCAAGCCACCATCCTTCTCGGCTCAAACTCGCACCTATGTCATATGGCGCGCAGCCGCGATCTTATCGCACTTTGACTTTGTACGGAACCTCACGGCGACGCCGACGATGGAAATGCTCCTGGAGTGTCCATATAATTGCTCTTCCAATAAAATAACTATTGACTGCCTCGGCAATTGAAGGATTAGGTGTGCCGACGCTTACAAACACTTATTGTAGGATCGAGAGTAACACGAAAACAAAGTGAGAGCAGGAGCCAACGTTTCGACAAGTGGACTTGTCTTCTTCAAGGCGACATATGCTGCGTTACCAGCAAAGTACACAGCGTTATTAACAAAGTGCACTGCGCTGCACTTTGTTAATACCTTTCTTAAGTGTGTTTCATATACACGTCCAGTTGGACCATGGCGGCTGCATTGTCTTATTTCTTGGCGACAGCCCAGCGTTTTCTTTCTTCGAGATTTGCTTCGAAATGGGGGGAGACAGCGCGCAAAACCGTGTCGCGTCCACCTGGCGGCTCAATTCAAGCACACATCTCACAAAGGTGGCAAGCGCGCGCTCGAGTAGCGAAACCATTCTGAAATGTCTTCAAGGAGCAATGAATGTTACGCCTTCGAGGGAAGCGAACAAATCAGCACGTCTGTAGCTCGCACGGGATGAATGTTGGTGGATAACACTGAATCGAGCAGAGAAAGCCGGCCCAAGCACTTGTGTTTACAGGCGTGCGCTGGTCCGGTGCGGAGAAGCAAAGCGGAGTCTGATGACGCCAAACAAAACTGGTAGAACTCATCATATTATTTGTAACATTTCTCACGTCTCTGTCCGAAGCAGGTGTCAAGAGAGAATTATTCTTATAGCTACATGTCCTTGTCGCGATTCTATGTCTGCATGAAAATAACCATTTCGAGGAAGAAAACAATCTATTGACGCACAATTTTGCCGCCTCAGGATGGCGGCTAATTCACACTTCTTTGTTCCTCCGTTTTTTTTTTTTTTTTAGAGCGGAAATGTGTTACTCTAACATGCCCGGTTAAGCAAACAGGAGTGACTGGCACCCTTTTTGATGTCTGCTCGTCAACATTAAAGAAAGATCTGACGTACTACCACAATGAAACACTATTGTATATTTAGATGCAAAGAGAACGCAAAACCCAGCAGTTACGTTTATACTATGAGGCCATGTTGCAAAATGATATCTTTACAGCTGTACCATCGAAGACGACTCAAACTTTTTTTCTAAATGAGATTTCTCGCACGCATCTGCGAATGTGCAGTGCCACTGACACCGAGTGAAACATTGCAAGGCTTACTGCGCGCAATATTGTACCAGCTATCGCGTCACTGCTTCGCATTATGGCGCAAAACTATTTGTTCGCAACGACCACATAAAGCCGACAAAGCAATGAATTGCCCGCCGAAATGGGCACAAAAATTTGAGTTTCATAGGAAGCCATACATTGTAGTTTCTTCATTATAATTATTTTTGGCTCTTCGAAGAATACATTCTATCGTCGTCTATAGTGTCGCTCTTGGTCCTTAGGTTTCCAGGCTTATAATAAAGGGCACAGAATTATCAGCCTGCATATTTCTGTGGTTAATTTAGTTTGGAAATATAGCGCTAATTCCGTACATCGCCAATGGCACTTGCGTGAAGCCACGTTTAGCTCATCTTACCGTTTAGCCACGTTTAGACTTTTCAACAGGCCCTGATGAACGTTGTGTGATTCCAGCTTAACTTCTTTTTGCTCTTAGGCGCTGGTGCGCATACGTTTCTCCAGTCTCCTCTCGATCTGTCGGTTTTACTATTTTGCGGCGATAAAAGCATGACGATCGCCTTTACGATCATCGGTAAGCTCACAGCGGTCGTGATGCGAATGGAAGGACTGCCAGAGTTTGTGCTTCTTGTTATTCTTTACACTTCGTTCATGATTTAGAGCGCAGCTCTTAGGCGCCCGTTCCTGCGTTGAGCGTCAGCGTGCCTCGGCGTAACCCAGCGAACGAGCACAGCGAAAGATGAAAGAGCGAACGCAGAGCGCAGCCGGGGATGAAAGACGGCCGTAGCGAAGCGAGCGCGATGAGGAAGGCAGAGGAGGAGGGTGCACCGGTTCCATGAGGGGAAAGCGGAGGAGGAGGGTATGGTGAAAGCGTGAGAAGAAAAGCATACTGCCGCGCAAGATGGCCTTTGCGGCGAGACCGCTACGAGAGGGCACCAGAGTAGCACACCGTTGTCTGCTCACCGATGGCATACGGCGAGCGCATCCACCGATACCGTATATGGAAACAAAGCTCTGCATGAGCGGAGGTCTCTCTGCGGCGGCTGATGTGTATCGCGCCCAAGCGTCACCCCCGCGCTGCCTCTTCGCCACGTTTGCAATGTGCCGCATGAGACAGATTGTCCGTGCGAGCCAATATATCGCCAAATGAAAACACGTATAGAGCTGCACTCAAATTTCGCATTAGGGAGTATCTTAATCACCGTTTATTTTTTGTTTTTCCTTCAAGCTTCAGTCGACGCGATAATCGTAATCGATAGACGATACCATCCCATGCGCTAGTCGGTTCGGAATCGATGCGACGCGAGTGCTCCCTCTTAGTGCCCATTGCATTCCTCACGGGGTGTGTATTTGGATAAGAATCACTCAGTGAGCGGCGGAACGGGAAATGAAAAGGGCCACACGCAAGAGAAAAACGGCCATTGGAGAGCACGACCACATAACTAGCTGGGCAAGCCCTATATGAGACATGTAACAGATAATCAGTTGTATGGGAGAAGAAAAACCGTCGTCGGGGGTGGTGAATGATTAGATAGAGCAACGACATAAGATAAATTGCAGGCGTGAGACGGATTTGGCTACCGGAGCCTTTATCTTGCTGTGCACAGGCCGATGATGGTGATGAGGATTTGCGTTCGACTGGCTGGCGCCCATTATCTCGGCTTAACTTTTGAAAGCAAGCAAGTTATTGCTCAGAAACCGCGCTGAAACCTTCTTTTAGTCGTTCCACTCTAGACGCAGCGTTAACATGGTAGAGCTTAAGTCTGCACTAGAATGTATGGGAACAAACAGTCCCCCAGCGTCTTACACAGATACTATATGTATAACGCTCAGTAGGATCTACAACGCGAAGGCGCGCAGTCGCGCGTTGTAGCTAATACTGAGCGCGTTAGTACACATATGAAACATAATGTGATGTCGGACCTCCAGGTAGCAAATCACTTCTTAGCACACAAATAAAATCGTTGTTCGGATTGCAAGGCAATTCCGATAACTTTGGCGACCGCTAAAGTAGTACCTGTCCATAGGCCTAGTGAGCCTGTAAAGTTGTTTTGATACCAGTAAGTTTGATCAGTTTTATTAGCAATATAATATAGGGCAGATAGCACTGGTGAGACCCCAGTGGTGGATGTAAATCAGTGAAGCACTCCCAGAATAAAAAAAAAATCCTGCGCTTCTGTAGTTTATACCCTGTCCAAATCCTGCGCTTAATGTATCTCCAATCCTCCTTAAATTCTGCGCTTGTGTAGTTCCAATCCAGCTCTATTGCAGCTCCACTAACGTGAAACCTAGGGAAGTGCGAAGCAGAAATGCGCCGGTGTTTTCCTTATGTTAATTAACCGTTGGTTTGAACTACACAAGCGCAGGATCTGAGCACGATTGGAGCTACATTAAACGCCGGATTTAAATTATGTGGTTGTGTAGTTCAAATCCGGCGCTAATGCAGCTCCACTAACGTGGAACCTAGGGAAGTGCGAAGCAGTGATGCGCCGGTGTTTCTCTTATGTTATTCTTGTGCTATTCTTGTACAAGTGAGGAGGAATCGAGCGCTTGTGGGGTGGTGGCGCCCACTCTTGTGCTGCGCTGGTACCAGACTAGCGCTTCGTAAGCGATGTTCAAGAGTTTCTGCTAATTCTGACATATCCCTGGCTCACACCAGCATATCCGATGCGGATATACGCCACACGTGATTTCGTTATCGTTAATCGTGACGTAACTGACGAGCATGTGATGTTATTGATGTCATGACCCATCAGTCATGTTAGTTATACATTCGTACCCTTCCATGCCAATTTTGCTATATACTAAGTGAACGAAACGTGAGTTTTCGACAAATATTGTTTTTGTGCGTGACCAAGACGACATGACATCACATTAGACGCCGACAGCCCGGGCCCCTCAAGTGCTTCGCACTTAATATCTGGCTTCCACTTGTGCCCAGGTATTTTCGACCCAGTGCTCTCATTTGTGACGCATGTGGAGCATGATAAGAACAAAAATTGTGTCCATTCCAGACATTCTTCGGGCTTTTGACATATGAACGTTCTGCATGATATCCACAGTATCTGAATAAAAAGCCACAATCATCAACGAAGCATATTTGGGGTCACTATAGTGATAGGAAAAGCCGCCATATGAACGGATGGAGGGTGTGCCCCAAGATGTCTATGCACCCTTCATCATCATCATCATTTATTGGGCCCTTAGAAGCCCGCTGAGGGGCATTACATAAAGGGGGGGGGGGGGGGTTCAGCAGTAAGAACAGCCAAATACATCATGCGTGAAGCGAAATGACAATTTGCGTGGGAGTGATGTCACAGAAAACGCATGTACACAGAACGCTCGAAAAGTAACATACTTATTACCTAAACGCTGAACACATACCCATAATTAAACATACATAAACGTCACATATACATATATAAATGAGCGCAGATGCATGGGCGGAGTATTACCGTGGTTCTGAGTAAAATGGATTTGTTATTAGTTGTTTGAATTTTAGCGCGTCACGCTCTGCAACGAACGATTCGGGTAAGTTGTTCCATTCATCAATTTACGTGGAATCTCCTCAGGGAGTTATCTGAATGATGCGTAAGCATTTTGTAGTAACGACGGGGTGTGCAGTGTTGGTAATCCTGCTCAGCGGCTGCGGTAAATGCGGTAAATTACGGTAAATGCGACAGCGGTGCGGTGACACGAACTGATACGGAAGGCGGCGCAACGTGAACTGATGAGGCAAGCAAACTTCTGCAGGTGGCGGTGCCAGGTGCGCTGATGACGTTCGGATTAGAAGCCAGTTGGCTTAATAAAGGTGTGCTTAGTGCGTAAGAGGATCCCCAGGTCTCATACAAGACACCCTTCAACAGGCTTTCAACAACGTCCAGGCTGCGGCGGCACAAATTGGACTCCGATGTGCTCCGGAAAAATCAGGACTGGTTCTATGCACAACCCCAGGTGGAAACCCCCATGAATCACAATTATGCGTGAGAACTTACCCATACCTCAGCCCAAATGTTTAAGGATTCTAGGGCTCCATGTACAGAAAGACGGTGGCCCCGCCGCTACTATACAACACTTGCTTAGACAAGGAGAGCAAGTTCTTCACATGATGAAGGGTATCTAATAGAAACCTGGGACTAAAAGAAGCAGACATGCTACGCCTTCGCGACACGTTACTTATATCGAGACTTCGATACCATTTGCCTTACACCAATCTCCGCAAACAAGATACGGCACGCATCGATGCGTTAATTCGCAAGGCTACCAAGCTAGCATTGGGACTCCCCGTCAGCACGAGCACACAACTACTTACCGACACGGGTTGTCACAATACCATCACCGAAATAATCACTATTCACAAACGGAGGCAAGAACTCCGACTGCAACAGACTGCGCAGGGTAGACACATACTTCACAGTGTGGGCTTTCAACCACCACCCACACCCGTACCAGCTACATTGTCACTTCCACCGCACACTAGGTTACTGATCAAGATCGCACCACTCCCCAGACACATGCACCCTGTGATTAATAAGGCTAGGCGGACACAGCGAGTAGCATACTTTAAAAGATACATAGGGCGCAACCCAGATGGCACATATCACTATACAGATGCTAGTGTCCAAGACAAAGGCAATGATATAGCGGTGGTAGATGACACCCTTCGGAAGATACACGGTGAATTAATTTCAAACACTGATACGACCACAGCAGAACTACTCGTACAAGCTGTATACGATACAACATCTCCCAGTAACACTTATCACTGCACCCATCATATTTACTGATTCAATGTCAGCATGTAGAAAATTCATACATGACGACCTACCTAAACATATCACAAACAGTTACAAGAATGTCTCCATCGGCAGGTAGAGATTGTCTGGATTCCTGGTCATGAGGGGATATTGGAGAATGAACGAGCTAATCAGCTTGCCTGCGATATAATACTCCATGCTCCCAACATCCCCCGACCAAAACTATTCGTCTCACCGACGCCTCCACGACAATTGCACCTATTTGGGGACGAGCGAAGGATACACCCAAAGCTACACCAAGACATTACAAGGACACAGGGCACACTCATCCGACAAGCCCAGACGACCACCCAGCACGGAAACACCTCCTCCAAGGCATACTTACTTAAGACCTCCCTCGCTGTAGCCACTGTGGTGTCTATCCTTCCAACACATCACATATCCTATGGCAATGCCATCCAAAACTAGCCCCCTTACCCAAACCTTCATCCCTCCCACCTACCCCTTCCTCCGCGTGGCTGACCGCCGCAACCACTTTTCACGACCAACGATTCCTTGGGGACTTCATCGGCCATAGCGCTGAAGCACGCCGCAAGCGACGCCCTGGACTGAGGGCATCAGTGAATTTATTTTATCGCAGAATAAAGTGATCTCTCTCTCTTAGTGCATGCCTGATTGTACACGTGAAGTGATCCCAGAGACGCGATCGTTCCACTGCTGCATGGCGCGTTCATCGTCGCCGTCTTCCACAGAAATGCTTACGTATTTAAAAGTCGTTGGATGCTCATAGAGTCGAATCGGCTGCGTAAATAGCGGGCGAGATGCAGTAGAGATGTAGTAGTAAGGAACCATGCAAGATCGGGAAGCAGTAATACGATTTATGAAAAAGGCGTAGTTTCACCCGAAAGGCGAAACACCGATTGCGATAGAAAATTAGTGGACAACTCTACAAACTAAGGATAGTAGTTTCATCCTCCGTATAAGCTTGTAAACATAAGCACACCAACTAAATTAACAAGTTTGGTATCAGGCGCGCACAAGCAAACATGTACGCATCTCACTCGATGCCCGCGGAAATTCGCTGTCAAAACGCTGGAGTGAGTCAGCGAGCAGCAGCAGCGAGCGAATTGAGCTTCGTGCCGGTGCTCGCATCAACGCTATCTTAGCCGCGCAAACACAGGGAGGGCGGACTCTGCCCCCGCCGCAGATAGCTTTCAAGATATAGTTGCGCGAGCGGGAGCTCGCGGCGTAGAAAGCCCCCCCCCCCCCCTCTCCCCCGAAGCCGTCCGGCCCGGCGGGAGCACGCGGCCGCAGTAAAGCGCCATCCCTCCACCTCCCTACCATCCCTTCGTAGCGTGGTGCGCGCTGGAAGACCGCGCGCTTCCTTCCCGCTTCCCTCCCTTGCATGCGCGAGCCGCGATTGCCGGCTCATCATCGCACGCTTTCACTCGCACATACAGCGTATGGTGCGCGGCGACGATTTTCTCGCCCGTGGACTTTATACGGAACCTCACCGCGACGGCGACGGCAGAAATGCGCCTGGAGTGCCCATATAAATGCTATAGCAATAATAAGCAGAGTCGCGATAGCTTGGGTCTGATGTCTAGAGATTGCACTTCTAGCGACTCCCTAATGCTATTGATGCTCGAATGGTAGCTGTAGTTAGACGTTATGAAGCTGCAGCAGCACAATTCTGCAAGGTTTCCAGTAGCCTAATTAGCTAGCTGTGATGAGGCCTCCAAATGGATGCCACATATTCAAGTTTAGTGCTAAAGAATATGCTATTTGGCGGACTGAGGGTGGGCACAGAGACAACGTTCATATAATATAACCAAGTTTCTTTGATGCATTTCTCACAAGTTGAGCAATGTGTTCCGACCAAGTAAAGTTGCTATTATTAAGATGCTAAGGTACTTGTGTTTGTCTGCGTTTTCTGGATACAGCATGTTTTAACAACCGTAAGCTTTGCGTTCGAGCAAAATAATATTTACCTTGAAGTCCTGAAAAATTTAAGACACCCTAATATCGATGCCTCATCGCCCAATCGTCCTATTGTCTGACTCAACTTCCCAGACCATCGACGAGTGACGCTGATGAAATGGTCTATGAAGTTCAGTCGTTAATCCGTTCGCATGAGCCAAAAAAGAAAAAAAAAGAAAAAAGCGACAGAATTCTGTATTTGAATTGTAGTTCTGAGCCATCAATTACACGTCAGAGCGCTATCACTCAGTTTTGAGCTGATTACTGAAACATCTAATTAGTTTGAACGTCTGTGAAGAACATTACTTGCAACAATTGCTCTGTTCAAAGAATGTTATCGTGTCTCATTGAAAATTTCTAAGGCCAACCTGAATTATTTTTCACCGGCTTGTCGCAGGGCGTCAAGCATATCGAGACGCATATAATAACTGCCATCCCACATTTCGCACTCCCTCGCCGTTGTGTACTATAGTGTGAGCGATTTTTTTTCTTCGATTCATTGGAGCTGATTTTCGCATATGCTGGCCCAACCAAGTAGCATTGCTGAGTTTAACGCACTTTGAAACCTGATTTACATATACCAAGAAAACGAGACAACGGAGCCGAGATGCCAGTTTTGAGCTCTGGTTAGCGATACCTTGTTACACATTCTGAGTCCAAACACAGCGGCGTGCCCTGTCACGACGGCCAGAAATGATAATGCGCAAGTGACTGCATGAGAATGCGGGCTCGGGAACCATCATGCTGTGCGCCGTGGACGCCGGGCGTGTGCGACCGCTCTCTCGGCGCCGACTCACCGAGCGCCTGACGCCGCTCTGAATGACGCAATAAAGCTACTCTGTGCGGTTCCCTTGGAGAGGAAGCTTAATAATGCACTTGGGGGCGGCGCGCGATGCCGGCACATGAGAAGCAAGCGCAAAATGACGACCCCCTTCCCGGAATCACGAGCCAGTGCGACGACTTTTATTAAAGTGCTCGAGCACAGCACGCGCCCACGGACGCATGAAATTTTTACGGCTACAAGCGCGACTTGCCTTCTTGCGCCGAGCTACGCGCCCGAGCTGTGCGAAGAGGGGTAATTCATTTTCAATGTCGAGTTTCTCAAGAGAGTAATTAATTACAGTAGTAGTTGCGGCTTTGATGCAGCAAACGAACGCGAGAGACCGTTCCATTCCCACCTCGGGAAGAGCGACCAAGGCCTTGAAACGTCACCCGGACTGTGCTGAATTATTTCGGCCACAACTGCGGATGCTGACGCAGCAAAACCTCGGTTGTGCCTCTCTCCCGTTTATTGATGCATGGCGGCCCCTTGCTTGGTATTCTTCTCACGTTTCTTTCCTATATCGCGAAACTAGTCACGCGCTCGCATTCGCGATGTGAGCCGCGCCAAAAAGAAATGCCGTCGCGGAGGGCACGTTGAAAGAAAGAGCACAAAACAGATTCTCTCTTATAAGCTGAACCATAGCGCAATTCTTTCCGATAAGAGCAGAAGCAGTTCGCAGCAAGATGACCTTGCAACAGTCGAACCACATGTGCGATGATGATCGTCCAAGTGAGCTCGGCAATCGGATACACCGCGTTCCACTGCATGTCCGAATAAAGTGACGCGACAGCATTAATTGCACCACTATAGGATAAAGTGCGAGTGCAGGAAGGCCTGACGAGACACGCATGAGCATCGTGTTTAATGCAATCACTCACTCCACCATCCGGCCACGGTGCTCCCGCTGCAACCGAACGCATGCTGCACGACGCTGTCCAGCTTACACATGCTAATCGTGCAAGCGTCGTAACCATTTTGCCACATGCTGCAAATAAAGAGAAAGCATCCGTCAGATACAGCATGAAATCCAGATGCCGCACCAAAACGATGATTTCAAGGTTTTGGACGTCGCCATCCGAAGTATTATCGGTGATCGGGATTGGATCGTCGGAGCGAAATTCAAGGCAATGGAAATCAGAAATTCAAAGCAACGCAATCAGATTCAATATTGACACAGGATCGCAAGCAAACCTTATACCACTATCGTTATTCTGAAGATTAAAAGCCGGTTAGCTGAATACAAGTCATACGGTTCTGCGGTCGTATAGCGGCAGCGTCATCAAACAGGTGGGCACATTTTCCGCATACGTGACGATTGGCGACCGGAAGATCTACGCGGAATTTTTCGGGGTGAACAAAGACCACCGCGCTCTTTTGGGTCTAAAAGCGAGCGAGGACTTAGGGCTCGTGAAAGGTGGATTCACACGACCGGACGGAGGAGGAATTTTCGCAGCGAATGGTGTATCACATGTCGCGCGTCATCAAAACGTGCCGCCATCGTCTAGTCCGGCCTCCTCCGCTCGCGGTCCGGATTGAAAATGCTCGCCGGTATTTCCACCCGTCCGTTTGGCGGTCGTCTGACCTCAATGTAACGCAGTCAGCGTCAAATCTGTCATCATTGGACGCATTGGCGTGGCTACGATGGCGTTTTATCGGCTTGGAGCCACGTGTGATTTCATTATGCAGCAGTGACCGCGTGTATTTTGTTGGGATGCAGCGGGAAAGGCGAGTCGTGGTTGCGCGCGCATTTCTATTTACTCAGACCGTGCAGCCTGCGTGACTTCGACATGAGTGAGGTGCACAATAAAACGCTAAGTGACGAGGCAACCATCACTCGTTTGGCTCTTGTTGTGGGATTCATAGCGCTATGGCATATAGAGCACGCCGAGCATGCAAACGCGCAGCTGCTAATAAACGTTGGAGTCAGGGGAAGCGCGCGGATTCCGCAAAAGGCGGTCCGGCTGTGCGAATGTGACCTAACTCGGCTGCGCCGGATTCAAGTGCTGACGTCACTGTTTGTCCGCGGAGCAGGCGGCATTTCGCCCTCGTGTGTGTATCCACCTTTAACGATCTGTACGGAGTGATTGGGCGTGTTTTTATTGCGATAGCAATTATATGGACACTTCAACCGAATTTCTGCTGTCGCCGTCGCCGTGAGGTTCCGTATAGATAAAATCTTCGCCGCGCGCCGTATGCCCGAGCGGAAGCGTGCGGGGACGCGCGCTATCACGGAGAGCGAACGCACTCAATCTCCCACGCGCAAGCAAGGAAGCGGGAAGCCAGCGCCGGAGGGAGCGGGGAGGGGGGGGGGGGGGAGGGCGCACTTCTACTCTGCCAACAACCGCGCTCGTCGCTCGCCCGCTCCGTCTCTTATTTCCACACGGCTCTGACCTTTCTATGCGCTGTGCATTCGCCGCTCAGTTTCTGTTGAAGCGATAGACCGCACGCACCTTCGCCTGAAGCTTTACCTTCGCCGGCTGCGGCGTATGCGCTTGCTGCCAGCGTTTTGACAGTCGTTGTCTGCAGTAATTCAGTGTGATCTACTCATGTTTGTTTGTGCGCGCTCATACCACGCTTGTTCATTCAGTTAGTAATAGTCGGGCCACATTTTCCAACGCACGCTACACATGCAATGCTGCCCGGATCGGCAGTGCAGCGCTACAGGTGTGTCCCTTCACACGCGCTGCCCACGGGAAGCGCTTCTCATCAACACCACCGTTTCACACGCGCCTTCTCGTGGTCATCGAGTCTCTCTTCATGTCGGTCTACTTACGCCGCAACACACCTGCTTACTTAATCAGCTCATATTTACTACAATTCATATTGCTACCAAAGCCGCTCACCTTACTTCGTATGACATTTCTGTGTTGCTATCGCATTCATTGCTTCGCCCTTAGGGCGAAACTGTGACATTTTTTAAGAGAACTGACTTTGTACAGCACGAATGGAACGACGGGTACAGAATAGCATTCTGTACCCGTCGTTCAGCCGGCCATAAAAGTGCCTTTATCGCTTCGAGAACCTTTACGCATGGAACTACAGCAAATGGAAAGCGGAAGGCTTCATTCAAAAAGTCAGCAGTCCAACTGATTAGGTAAGCCCGCTGGTCATTGGCCTTAAAAAGGACAGCAGGTTGTGGTTATGTATGGACCCAAGAAAAATAAATGAAAGTCTTAAGAGGGAAAATTATCTAGTGCCCCATCGACAAGACATAGAAGCAGAGCTTGCAGGTGCGAAGGTGTTTTCTCGCCTTGACTCCAATGCTGGATTTCAACGAATGTAGATGAGCAGTCGTCCAAAATGTGCACGTTAGCAACTCTCTTTGGTGGTTATTGGTTTCCTCGACTACCGTTTGTGATTTAATCAGCGAGCGAAGTGTTTCAAAAAGCGCTCAACGAAATATTTGACGGCCTGCCTGAGGTGCATGTGCACGTGGACGACGTGCTCACTTGTGAACCAGAGAACACAATGACAAGCTGGGAAACCAGCTACGAGCTGTTGCAACAGCAGTATTGACATTTAATGCTTCAAAATGCTTTTTCGGTGTTCTTGGTGACAGTATCAGCAACAGGGACATCCGTCCTGATCCTGCTTTGGTTCAACATCTGCTGAAAATGCCAGCACTGCAAAACAAAGCAGCGGTAGAGGATCTTAGGCGTCAACTGCTTTGGCAAATACGTGCCGTCGCTCTCCCAGCGCACGTTTCTTCTTTTTTTACTTTCTTTGCGCTTGGGTTGACGCACGGCACTTCCATCTTGCGTTCGCTGCTGAAACACCATGTTATATTCGACTGGACGCCCGATCACGAGAGCGAGTGGCAGGCAAAGAGCTTAGTAAATCGCCACTGCTGGAACATTTCTAACCAGGCAGAGAAACAAAAAAAATCACCGCCCTAATCAATTAACCCAGTGTTTATCAATGAGTTAATCCCGACAGTTCTTCCTGAATTATTGGTTACGTATTTGTCGAGTTCGGCCGCACAAGCCGCCGGATCGGCCCGACATTCCCGCTTGCGCTCCGCATCCCGGGCCCGATCTTCTGCCGAGGCGTTGGCGCGACGCCGACGAGAGCTCTCCCGCTACTGCTCTCGGCGGCTCATACCCACATATCCAACGCGAGTATGAGCCACACGTGATTTCTTTCTTTCTTTCTTTCTTTCTTTCTTTCTTTCTTTCTTTCTTTCTTTCTTTCTTTCTTTCTTTCTTCCTTTCTTTCTTTCTTTCTTTCTTTTTTCTTTCTCTCTTTCTTTCTTTCTTTCTTTCTTTCTTCACAGCGGTCTGCTGAGCCCGACGTTGCCTGGTTGCAGCTGTGCGCTTCTTCCACAGCGGTTCGCACCTTGCGAGGAGACGCTGTAACGCGTACTGACGAGAAAACACAGGTATCAAGACTACGCGGCGCACATGTCACATCCGTTGACACGTGGCAGGATACAATGCAACTGCTACATGTCGTGAGGTCTGGTGGAACACAACGTAACTGTAATGCAACGTTTTTACGCATCGACGGTACGCGGCGCACATCTCACATCGAGTGACAAGTGGCACGATATGATGCTGCGGCTACTGATAAGGATGAGGATAATTTATTGGCATCCCCTTTGAAACGGGGCGGTAAGAATTGGTCACCTAGCCTGCTTGATTTATTCGGGTATGCTATACATGTTTTTCATTCTGGCATTTTTGTATACGTCTCCTTAATCTTGTTTTTCTTCCTAAAAACTTCTCTAACTACCATGTACCGTTAGCTATGCAAATGGTACGTGGCGTGATACCTGGTGCTATAATATGCAACCGCAATGCAAAGTGTGCACTTATCGACGCTACGCGGCACGCATCTCACATCGCGTGACTACTCGAGCGCTAGGACGCGTGTATAGGAGACATGTTACCACAGCCGCTAACAAGGGCTGGCGTGGCGCAGTGGTAGGGTAGCTGAATCCCGCGCAAAGGGCCCGGCTTCGACCCCTGCGGTAATTGGGTATTTGTTTTCTCATTCCTGGCGATAGCTGCATCGAACACCGCCGGCGTCGGCGAACAACATAGCCAACTGAAATGGCTATTGGAATGAGTCCGTCACAGCTTACGCTGTAAAATAATTCCTGGCGTGAGTTTTTAGATGCGAAGAGTTGTATCATTTTGTGCACGGTCACCTGTTTGTACTTGAGAGCGACCACAACCCGTTAACTGACATATAAAAAAAAAGCCACTGCTGATATGCCGCCCAGTGTACAGCGTTTCTTTCTACGGTTGCTAAAATATGATTACAGCTTGACCTTTGTTCCTGGAAAATGATGGTCGTGGCAGACATGCTTTCCCGGTCACCTGCTTCTGAAGATGGTGCAGCCTCGCCCACAAGTGACGTTGAAGTCTACGGAATCACCCTAGTATGGCACTCGTAAGTGAAGAAACTGCTGCAGGGCTTGCAAGTGAGACCGAATGTGACATACATGTATATATCAAACAGGTACTACAAAAGCTTGCGAAAGGTTGTGCCGTGGAAGGACGGGCCGCTAAAACCGGTTGCTTCAGAACTCTCTGTGGTAAATGATATACTCCTGAAAGGAACGAAGGTTGTAGTGTCAAGTAGCATGCGCTAAAACATATTAAAGCGGATTCATACAGGGCATCTCGGCACATTGAAATGCAAAGCTAGAGTAAGACAGTTAGTATATTAAAATAAACTATGATATGGAAACGCTAGTGCAGGAGTGTCCAAAATAACAGACTTATGCGTGCAAGCAACAGCCGGGAACCCTCACCTTGCGCCCAACACCTACACAACCTTGGTGCCGTGCTGGTGTTCTTTCAGTACGGCGGCAAGCTATCTGTGCGCCTATGACCAACGCCTCCTAGATGACACAAGCCTCGGCGCTTTGATTCATGACGTCATGCTACCTCGCCCGACTGCCATAGAAATAATGGGGATGATCCCGAGTAAGCCGCGGTAACTTTCACGTCCCCGCTATCGGCACTCCGGGCTTGGCAATGGAAATTTCGGTCCAAGTAGCAATACGTCATAAAGCAGAGTGCACAGGTGTGCCATCTAGGAGGTGTTGCTATGCCTCAATCTCGAACTTCCCGAAAGTGGAACTATTGCCCGATATAACAACCAGTACTGTTATACAAAAATTCGAAGCCATATTCTCCCGTTATGGTATCCATATCAAAGTTTGCACAGACAATGGCTCACAGTTTGCTAAAAATGAATTTGCGGTATTTACATAGCAGTCCGATTTCAAGCATGTCACATCCAGCCCAGAGTACCCTTAGCCAAATGGTCTTGCCGAGAAAGGTGTGCAGATAATTAGGCGCACCCTAAAACAGATAAAAACAGCGAATCAAAACTTTTGTTTGGCGTCCTAAATTACAGAACAAGTCCACTGGAGGACGGCTGGTCACCAGGGGAGCTGCTTCAAGGAAGACGTTTGCGCACGCCCAGACCGCACTTCGCTCCACTCTTTGGCACGCGAGTCGGGAAGCCCAAGCAGAACAAGCACAGCAGGCGAATGCTTTCCAGTCTCAAGAGCTACGCCGTCGTCCGCATAAAGGGGGCGTCATGAGCACGAAAAGCCAAAGTTCTCAGGTCAGGTGGATCACGTTCCTTCTATGTGGAAACAGGGGACCGTAACACCTTAGGCCGTAATCGGCAGAACCTCCTGGCGACGAACGAACGTTTTGAGGACACTACAAACGACGAGGATAACGATGACGACCAGGTTCCGTACTCTCTAGCATCCCTGTCATCCGGCACATCAAGCGCGCCAGTAGCAAGCGGTCCACAGCCACCACTGCAACCTAAAATCCCTATATAAGAAAAGTACCGCCATCCTTTGATAAACGCCGCTTCTCTCTCTCCTGTATCTCCGGTTGGACGATGATAGCGCGCGCTTTTCACTTCTTTATATTTTCTTTTTTTCCGCCTCAGAGCCATGTTGAAAGTCCTCTGCGCAGCCGCAGTCGCCGGCGGCGGCGGCGGCGCGCGCCCGGCCTGAAAGCTTCAACCTGGACTTTCTAGGTGCGCCACCGTCGACTTGGCTTTCGCAAGCAAAAAGTAAAGAAAAAAGCAAGCGCTTTAGGAGAGGAGGCGGCGGAGGAAAGAGTAGATGGCGGTACTTTTCTTATATAGGGATTTTACTGCAACCACTTCTACCACAAGGAAAGATCGCTGTGTCAAACTCCTCCTCCTGGGCGTCTGAGATACGATCAAAACTTCCAGCAGACAAGCCAGCGGCGTTACAACAGCAAGTTGTATCGTATCAGATCAACAAGCGTACCCCCGTGGTTGCTTAGTGGCTATGGTATTAGGCTGCTATAGAAGCATGAGGTCGCAGGATCAAATGCGCATGCGCAGCGCTGTACTGCGCATGGGAAGTACCGTGGCCCCTAGTTTGTGCGAAATGCAAGTTGCTTGCGTCCCCTAATCTAAAACTCTCTATTATTGACAGCGTCCGTCGTCATTGTGCGACAAGGAACCAGGGGTGGCTCCTGATGTCTTAGCACGATTTCGAAACCACAAAAACCTGTTTCAAAACCTAAGACGGAAGTTTACATGCCGATCACGTAATGTCGGCGCACAAGCGGCCACTTCCGTCTCGTACGCTCAAAATCAAGCCCTGCCTGACGCGCGCACCGCCCGCGCATCTCCCCTAGCTGTCTCGACGCATATATGACAAGCGCGTGCGGCCTCGCAGACGCGTGACGGGTAGCCATGGGCGTGGTACATTTAGCAATGTTTGGTTGGGCCTTTTTAGAGGAGGATCACCTTCCTGAATTGGCTTGGTCCGTCTTTTGACAGAATAACGACGCCTGCGCCCAGCCAGCGATGACGTTGCGTGTACTTGGGGAGAAACCGAGTACAAATATCAGAAAGGTCTGTATACAACAGCCACCCCACAACCCGTAGAAATTATGTCTTTACGAATTACTTTGTAGGCTGGTGGAATGAAATCCTCGTCGTTAAATTTCGCCATAAAAGCAGGTTTCTGTAACAGCGATGTGTGGAGAGTGCGACAATACAACTGATTCAAGCTGAATAATTTTGTTCACGAGGCTACGTGCGTTAATTTTGAGTATGCTAATGAGTTTCTCATGAGCTGACCAGGCCGCATGCTGATCGGTACGGGGATTAAAAACTTTCCCGCGTTGATTTGCTGCCTCATTCCAGACAACTACGTCATTGTCAATGCTTGGCTTATCATGTAGCAGCGAAACTTTCTTTCCGAGCTTGTTATCATCCTTGGCACTTTCTCATAACAGCTTGAGTTTCTTCAAAGCCACCTGCGAATAGTCGTTCTGAATAAACACGTTGGTTTCAGCTTGAAAACATATTTAAATATAGTTTTAAATTTTGGGGGTTTACGTGCTCAATCACAATTCGATTATGAGGCATGCCGCAGTGGGCGTCTCCCGAATAATTTTGACCAGCTGGGGCTCTTTAACATGCACCCTAGTGCGTGGTACACGGGAGTTTTTGCATTTCGCGCCCATCGAAATGATACCGCAGTGGCAAGGATTTGACCCCACGACTTCGTACTTAGCAGCGTAACGGGAAAGCCACTAAACAACCATGGCGGGTTTAAATATAGCTACTGTTTTATTGCAATGCTGAAGGGACATTATGACCGGCCGTTTAGGACCAGTCCTGCCAAGTCTGTGAACACGGTCAATGGAGACGCAGTTAACACAGAGCTTATTTTCGAGCGTTTATGTAATTATTTTGTGCTTAAGATCAATTTCCGCATCATATGGCTCTTGAGGGGCACCATGGATAACTATGTTCGCGCGCCTCCTCCTATCTCCAATATCAATGTGCTTGCAGGCGTGAGAGTTCCCAAACGTATGGAACGACGTTTTTACCATGTTTTACCATGTGTGGGGTACCAGAAGCGCTGTACAACGGAGCTCTGCAGTGATCGTCGAGTCGGGGTCATCATGATGACAGACGAGACCACGACCACGCCTGCGCCGGCCAGTACGACGCCTGCACAAGCCACAACAACAACGTCAACAATCGTCCTTACGCGTCCTAAAGACCCAGGGACGTTCTGCGGTACGGATGAAGTTGACGTCGAAGATTGGATTGCCGATTATAAACCGATCAGTGAGATCAATTGTTGGGACTCGACGCTGATGCTGGCGAACGGGCTGTTTTAGCTCAAAGGAACGGCAAAGGTATGGTTCCAGAACCACGAGGCGGAGATTGGAAGTTGGGAGACTTTCAAAGAAACCTTAGTGCCTTGTTTGGGAAGCCCATGGGTCGAGAGGCAGCCGCAACGAAAGAGCTATCCATCCGCGCTCAGACGTCCACTGAACCATACATAACCTACATTCAGGACGTCTTGGCTCTTTGCCGTAAAGTGGACATGGACATGACGGAGTCGGACAAGGTTGGTCACGTGCTGAAGGGAATAGCAGACGATGCGTTCAACCTATTACTGTGCCGAAATTGTGCGACCGTCGACGACATTACTGAAGAATGCCGGCGTTTTGAGCAAGCCAAAAGCCGGCGTATTGCAAGGTCATTCGCTCGGCTACCGAACACCGCTGCGACGTCGTCATGCGAAGACAGACTGGCCTCTCGTCTGCAGTCGTTGCCGCCGTCGGAACTTACACGAATCGTCCGTCGGGAAATCGAAGCAATTGCTCCTGCTCTTCTCAACAACGGCCACGGCGATTTTCACGTGCAGGCCGTTTCCCTGGTCCAGTCCATTGTGCGGGAGGAACTCAGCAACTTGGGTTTTGCCGTCTGCACCGTTGCTCATTCTCGCACAACTGACTTTCGCCCTTGGTCGCCGCCTCGCCCAAGATCGACGCCCCTGGAACAATGGTTCTATCCTCACTCGTAATCCGGCCGAATGGCGGATGGCAGATGATCGGCCGATTTGTTTCTACTGCCGCCGTATCGGTCACGTGGCGCACCATTGCAACAACCGTTGGGTGTCGCCGTTAACCCGGGATGACACTGCTATCAGCACCGACAACTACCGCCGTTTGCAGCCCACTCAGCCACACAACAGTGATAGCTACCACCGCTTCCAGCCTTTTGAGCCGTACAACGTTTTGCCGTCTGCACCGTTGCTCATTCTCGCACAACTGACTTTCGCCCTTGGTCGCCGCCTCGCCCAAGATCGACGCCCCTGGAACAATGGTTCTATCCTCACTCGTAATCCGGCTGAATGGCGGATGGCAGATGATCGGCCGATTTGTTTCTACTGCCGCCGTATCGGTCACGTGGCGCACCATTGCAACAACCGTTGGGTGTCGCCGTTAACCCGGGATCACACTGCTATCAGCACCGACAACTACCGCCGTTTGCAGCCCACTCAGCCACACAACAGTGATAGCTACCGCCGCTTCCAGCCTTTTGAGCCGTACAACGTCGATGCCACCCCTACGCCGTACAGCCGCTCCCCGTCGCCCTGAGGTCACCAGTCCCGTTCGCCGCCAGCGCGTCGTCCGTCGTCTCCTTCGCCTCTACGACAATGTCTTATGTCGCCGCTCAACCTCCGACAGGGAACCTAAGAGTTGCAACTCTTAGAGGTGATGCTGCATCTTCGACTTACCTTAAATCTTCTCCTAGTATGGCCGACACGACGAAACTTGATCGACGTTGACGGCTTAACTGTTCCCGCACTCGTCGATACTGGGGAACAAATCTCCGTGATGAGTAATCAACTTCGTCGCCACCCCAAGAAAGTACTTACCCCTGCCGCTACTGGTATTATTCGCGTCGCTGGTTGAAGAAGTCCAGCAGTTATCGGAATGTGCACAGCTCGCATCACCATCGCCGGTCACCATATATCTGTTTTGTTTACTGCTCTCGAGCAATGCCCACAGCAATGCCCACAGGGCATCTCAGTGGCCAACGTGTCAGCTCTTGATAAATGAGACATGGCGACATTAGACGCCGAAACTTGTTCATCCTTTCTCACAACCGGCCCGGCAAGTACACTCCCCGACGAAATTACCAAGATGATTGCCCTTGACCTTCCGACCTGTCAAGCCGCGGATCTCCAGTACCTCCTAACTACCTATAGGGATATCTTCGACTTCGATGACCACCCTCTAGGTCAAACGTCTCGCGTAAGTCATTGAATACGTACCAGGGATGTTATTCTAATCAGACGGTGACCATACAGTGTGTCCCATTCCGAACGCCAGGTCATACAACGAGAAGTCGATAAGATGCTCTCCAAAGGCGTCATAGAGGCTCCCTCAAGTCCGTGGGAGCCACCTATCGTCTTGGTCAAAAAGAAGGATGCCAGCTGGAGATTTTGCGTCGACTATCATGGCTTAAACAAAATAGCGCGCAAAGACGTACATCCGCTGCCACAAATTGATGACGCGCTTGACTGTCTTCACGGTGCGAGATACTTCTCATCCATAGAGCTGCGCTCGGGTTACTGGCAGATTTTTGTTGACGACTTGGATCGAGAAAAAACTGCTGTTGGTCCATCTGTCTCTGCTACCTAGACGACGTCATTGTGTTCGCCCCAACGTTTGAAAGTCACCTTCCTTGTTTGGCGACCATTCGAGCTGTCTTTTGTCGAGCGGGACTCCAACTAAACTCCAAAAAATGTAATTTCGACTACAACAAATCACTGTGCTTGGTCATCTTGTAAGTGCTACAGGTGTCCAACCTGACCCTGACAAGATTAGCGCTGTCAAGAACTTCCCTGTGCCCTCCTCTACTAAAGATGTTCGGTGTTTTGCTGGATTATGCTCGTACTTCCACCGTTTTATATACAATTTCGCCATCATTGCGCGACCCCTAACCGACCTTCTACAAAAGGACGTGCCCTTCTCGTGGGGCCACTACCAAGCGGCTGCATTCTCGGCGCTGACCAACTTGCTCACTTCACCCTATATTGGATCACTTCGACCCATCTGCTACTACTGTACATAGTCAAGAGTTAGACTAAAGCTCGTCTGGGCAGGTAGCATGTTGGGTTAATGAAAATTACGGTCACTGACCAAGTCAAAAAATTGTTTTGACGTTTTGCAGCGACTACTCTAGTTCGCACAGATGCTAGTGGGCATGGAATCGGCGCCGTCTTCACTCAGCACCAGCACGGCCAAACACGGTATTGCATACGCCAGCCGCCTTCTCTCCACATCTGAACGGAACTATTCGACCACAGAGCGAGAGTGCCTTGCTTTGGTTTGGGCTGTCGCAAAATTTCGCCAGTATTTGTACGGCCGCGCATTCTCGGTTCTTGCCGACCACCCCGCTCATTGTTGGCTGTCATCGCTCAAGAACCCAACTGGTCGCCTTGGTCGCTGGACTCCTAGACTACAGGAATATACCTTTTATTTGGTACTTATATTGATACCTGTTTTTGATTAGATCCTCAGTTGATGACTATTCCTTCGTGTTCTCGACATTGAAAGAAATCATCAGATGCCATTTTCAGTTCATACGACATCTACAAATCACCTATCGAACCATTTTTTTTTCGGCAAATGATCCCCGATTCCAGATACGCCAAATCCGTGTGAGGTCAGCTAGGAAGACCTTTTCTTTATAAAGTATTCCTCGGCCTAGCTCGAAAAAGCCGCCAGGGGGCCACGGAGTGCGGAGGCGCTCCAGATGGGCTCCTGCATGCTTTCACGCTATTTTCCTTGGTCCAAGGCTAGGAAAGTTCTTGGTTTTATTGCGATAGCAATTATATGGACACTTCAACCGGATTACTGCCATCGGCGTCGCCGTCGCAGTGGGGTTCCGTATAAAGTCCAAGGGTGATAAAATCGTCGCCGCGCGCCGTATTCCCCCGCGCGCTATCACGGAGAGCGAACGCACGGTGGAAAGCAAACGCGACCGTCGCGCGAAGGGCCGTGGGGGTATGGGAGGGAGGGAGGCGGGGGGACGCTGTGCTACGGTACGAAATGCGTATCTTGCAACCGTGCGCAAGGAGAACTGGCCACTTAATCTCCCACGCGAAAGCAAGAAAGCGGGAAGGCAGCGCGGGAGTGAGAGGGGGGCAGCTTCTTCTCTGCCAACAACTGCGTTTGTACTTTGCCCGGCTGTGGAAGTCGCCCGCACCGTCTCTTATCTCCACACAGCTCTGATCTTTGCATGCGCTGTGCATTCGCCGCTCAGTTTCCGTTGAAGCAATAGACCGCACGAACCTTAGCCCGCTGCGGCGGCTGCGCTTGCTGCCAGCATTTTGACAGTCGTTGTCTGCGGTGATTCAGTGTGATCTATTCATGTTTGCTTGTGCGCGCTGACACCATGCTTGTTAATTCAGTTAGTAAGCGAATGTGTCCAAGTTTATCTAGCCGATAAAACTACAATCCCTACTCCGAATAGCTCTCTTCTAATTTGCTATCGCAACTGATGCTTCGCCTTTCGGGCGAAACTGTGACATTTTTGAGCTCGCCGATTCAGTAAGACACAAGGAACGGACTGACACATGCCACTAAGCAGCGAGTGGACATCTCGACATCTCTTACCGCAATCGAACTGTTAACTTCTCGAGGCTGCAACCCTCCATGCTAACCCGAACGCCGCGGTAGCCTGCCGAGCGCGTGGACACGCTCGGCTCGTGTCCGCGTGGCATGAGCACGGCGGACTTGGCGTCCGATTGAGAGCATCGCGTGCCTACTTCGACGAAGAAAGCCTCGAAGAAAACACCACCTGCTCCCCACCGCCTACACTTTCTCGGAAAACAGATGGCTACCCTGCTACAAGAGGAACCGACAACGATGCAAACCAATGGGACAGACGCTAATTGCGCAACGACGTCGTCATGGACCTATGACACTAACAGCGGGAAAACAACCGAAAACCAACATATTGAATGGCTGCAAGTCAGACGCAAGAGAAACAAGCATCGGAAGCCGTAAAAGCGCACAACGAATTGTCGGAACAAGAGCTTAAGCCCACACCGCAACCGTCAAAACAACGCTACCAGAAGATGCCGCTTTTCCCAACCGACGACTTCAAGATTGTCTACAAGCCACAAGTCGGACTCGAATTATCGAAATGGAACTTAACCGCCGTCACCCACGCCATCGGAAGATTCAGTGGTCTCACGCAGCAGGACTTCTACGATAACGTTCGAGGTCAGACGCAGAGGATAGAAAATGTAATCATTGCGTGCACCGCCAACTCCAAATTACTGCTTAAACTAAAACCCACTTTAAAGAACGGTACCTTAGTTAACTGGATTAAAGCATACCTCTCATTACGGAAACAATGTGTTCAAGTGAACGATGCAGCTTCGACACCCGCAACTGTAGACTCGGGTATTCCACAGGGTTCAGTGTTAGGGCCGCTCTTCTTTCTTGTCTTTATCAACGACGTCATCAGTGACATACCCGTCAAGATAAAGCTTTTTGCAGATGACGGCATTTTGTACAACGAAATACGGAATTCAAATGATCAGGAAGCTTTAAACACCTCGCTGTCTATAATACAAACATGATGCGCGAAATGGAAGATGACTATCAACCTCAAAAAGACTGTTGCAATGACCATTACTCGCAAAAAGAATCCCTTAACATTTACTTATACCATTAACAACCTGTCTTTATCTGTCGTGTCTACGTACAAATACTTGGGAGTAGTAATAACATCAGATCTTAGGTGGAATGAACATGTAACATCCATTTATAATAGAGCAATGAAGAAACTAGGCTTCTTAAGGCGATCAATAAGAAACGATTCACCTGAAATAAAACTTTTATTATATAAAATATTCATCCAACCCATTCTAGAATACGCTGCGATTGTCTGGGATCTGCACACAAAAACTAACATCACTAAAATTGAGAAAGCCCAAAGAAAATCAGTTAGGTTTATTTTCAATTCGTACAGCTGGCGCACATCCCCATAATTTCTTCTAGAAGCTGCAGAACTGGAAAACCTCGCAATAAGGCGTTACCGGGACAGAATGAAATTTTTCTTCTTACTCTATAACAATCAATTAGGAATAGATAAAACATTACATATTCTACTGGCTAGCCACCGCTGCACGCGCTCTTATCACAACAAAAAGGTTAGAGAATTTTCCTTCAGGACCAACGCATTTAAAAATTATTTTTTCCCGCGTACGATTTCCGAATGGAACGCATTACCCGCCACAACTGTTGATTGTCCAACAGTTTCATCCTTTCTTTCCGCACTTTGTGAATAAACCATGGTATTCATCCCATGTCTTGACCCGTCAAATCATGATTGTTAAAAGGTTTCTCTTGTGTTGTTTGTTATGCAGATTCTTGTTCAGTGTCTGCTATCTTGTTTGATCATATTCATAGTCGTGTTTTGTTTCAAACGCCCACTCCTGCCTAAGGCCTGGTTACAAGGCTGGCAGTACTTGTAAAATAATAATAAATAATAATAATGACACTTAATGTGCAACCAAGCTCAAAAGCGTAAGGACCATCCAGTTAGGCGGCACCTTCTTCAATGTGAACCCCCACGTGAGACATCCCGACGACGTAAGCCGAGGTGTCATCTACCGTCTCCTGCCAGGTACCAGAAGTGCCGAAATCGTAGCTGGCCTCACAGTCGATCCGAGATACACGGTTCTCGGCGCACGCATGCTCAGTCGATCCTCCACGGCCATCATCACTTTCGACGGGCCACACGTTCCGCACTACATCACCTACCAAAGTGGGGACTATCGCTGTAAGCCCTATCGAAAGTCCGTTCTGTACTGCTGTGCGGACGTGTGATGCCATTGGACACAGACAAGACATCTGCACAGTTCCAGAAAAGACTTCTGCTACAAGTGCGGGCAAGACGCACTACTCGAGGATCACGAATGCCTACCCAAGTGCAAAATATGCGAAGAAGCACACGAGACCACCGGAAAGGAGCGCAAGAAGAAGTTACGACCAAACCCACCACCTTACTAAGTGAGACAACAACAACTTAAAAAGGCAAAAGTCCGAGAAAGTCATTGGAATTAAACCAGCGACGGACGAATTTCCCAAGCTACAGAACCCGTCCACAAGCTTGGACAGCGCACCTCGACTCCATGCCGGCCGAAGCAAATTTTGGTCTAGGTCTAGGTCTATCGTACCATCGAGGTCCAAGTCTGGCACGAGATCCCGAATGCACTCCGTTCAGCTGGTCAACTATGCTGCTAAAGCGCGGGGTTACTCTCACACAACGAGCACTTCGAATTTCTCTACTGCAGACGCCGCGGCGCTCAGGACTCCGGAGAATATGGTTCGAAACCAGCAGAAGTCACTGCAAAGCCTTCGCGACCAGATCTACAGCCAAGGCACCATCATCGACAAGCTCACACAACTATGCCAAGGACGAGAAGAAATTATACACAAGCAGAATGACAACATCGAGAACCTCACTCAATTATGTCAAGAACAGCTACTAGCTAAACAACAAGCCAAGAACCTCACGAAACAAGTAGTGGAAGCAGTCGTGGAGGAGAAGATTGTCCCCGTCATCGAAACGAAACTCGAGGCTCTAATTGAATCGAAGCTCATGGCGATAGTTCAGTCCAAGCTCGAAGCAATCATACAGGCGAAATTGCAGCCAGTGAATACCCAAATTGGCAACAAGTTCACGACACTCAGCCACACCATGAACACACATACAGCCCAAATCAATGAGATCAAATCCCAATTCACTAACTTCATAGCCCATCTCAAAACAACTACATGAGCCACGCGGAGCTTGAGGAAGGGCACGGAAGGAAGAAACCACGGCCACACAGCAAGACGCCTTCCCGCTAGAACTCTCTTGAAGAGGAGCACGTTAACGCACCCGGGACTTCTGTGGATGACAACCCCTAACTGCAAAGCGCCCATTTCGCAATCGACTTTCCGCATCTGGCACTGCAACTGTAGATGCTACACACCCCACTTGGTAAATATACAAGAATATCTAAAGACAAATCAACCAGACATCATCACCCTCCAAGAGAACAACACCAAAAAAGTTAGGCATCCAGGATACAACAGCCTCACCAAAACCACAAGACCCACCATTCTTCTCAAGAAGACAATTACGGCCCAAGAACACAAGATGGAAGTCACCAGGATTGAAAACACTATCGTAGAAATCATACCCGACCGCAAGTCGCTCCAAAGCCTCTACGTGGCTAACGTATACAACCCACCGCGAGACCAGCTCGCGGACTATGATCACTGCATCCGCGAGCTCCGAAAACGCAGAAGAGGCCACCAGCTCGTAGTCGTAGGGGACTTTAACGCCCCGCACACCGCTTGGGGCTACGCCACCACCACAAAGAAAGGCGCGAGAGTCCGCGACGCCACTAAGCAAAACGGTCTCCCGTTGTGGATTATTCGCCCCAGCCTACGAGAGTGGGAAACAGCGTCTCAAGAGACGCCAACCCCGACCTCACCTTTACGCGGAACGTCAAGAACCCGATCTGGACCCGTCTCCCCGACACTCTGTAGTGACCACCACATCGTTCAACTCGACATCGAGCACGCACGTCGACCGGCCAGGACTGGCACGGCAAGACTAACGGAATGGAATGCCTTCAGAACCGAGCTCGACGATGAAACCACCATATCGGAGATCGACGCCTGGCTCAAACAGATCCTGGATACCGCCGAACGGGTCACAAAAATTATCCAACTTGATGACGACAACCCCGCCATAGACACCCGCCTATTCCACCACTGGGAGGCAAGAAGGGCCCTACTCAAGAGATGGAAGAAGCAGAAACTCAACACGCAACTCAGGAAAAAAATCGCCCTATTGACAGAACAGTCGCAAGAATATGCTGAACAGCTAGTGAGACACAACTGACGTGCCTTCTTCGATAAGCTTCAGGGCACGCTCAGTACCAAGAAAACGTGACACCTGCTGCGCGCTCTCCTCAACGAAGGTCCCACCAAGACGCAGCAACGTCAACACATCCGTTGATTAGCATACAACTACGACGGCTTGGAGGAAGACCTAGTCCGCGAACTATGCAACAAGCTCCGCGGTCCCTCTCAACCAGCGACAACCCCACCACTCAAAGAATATAAAGGCAGACCTAACGCCGACTTGGACTGGCCCTTCACGCCAGCAGAGCTCCAAGCACCCATCTCCAAGCTGACGAGAAACACGAGCTCAGGCAAGGACAGGAGAGTCAACAAGCACCTACGACAGCTGCCCCACCAGGCCTTGACGGCTCTCCTCCGGTATTACAACGAGTGCTGAGACAAAGGAGAGCTGCCGGCCGCGTGGAAGCACTCGGAAGGGCTCATGACACCTGTCACACACTCCGTGAACGAGGTGCCAACGCCGGGCCTAATTCCAAAGGCGACTTATCCGCTTCCGAAAAGAGTCCCACGAAAGCAAGGACAAAAAGGAACGGTCCCTCTGGTGCGCCAGCAAACGTCGGTTGTGGTCCAAAGACCGAGTCAGAGCCCGGAGTTGACAAACCACAATAAAATATATTCTTCAGACAAGGCAGTTACACACACACGTGTACACTTAGACTAGGCACATCATAATACATTTCAGATGCGTATTCACAAAACACAGGAAAATAATTAACAACGAGCACTAAGAGCCCAGCACGTAAAGTACAGCTGAGTAGGAACACAAAGAGTCCAATCGCAGTCACCTGTGCTGGTCTTGAGCCGGACGATCTCGGCGTGGCTCGAGGCAAATCTCGAAGAAGGAACTTTTTCCGGAAATGCAGACGCTCGATGAACTTATCGACTAGCTGGCCGGGAATCCCCTTCCGCAGGCGGTCAGTCTTCACGTTACATCTCTTCACCGGCGCGGGCTGATCCCCCTTCCGGTTCCCGCACGGCGCTTTTACAGCTTTCATCGGGCGTTCTGAAACCTTCCTATCGGAGTCGTGATCCCGTTGCAACAACAAAGCCTGGGGATATTCCAGTCAATTCTCGCATCTTCGACCGCGGCTGTCGGAGTGTCGTCGAGGACGGTGTCACGGTGGTGAGTCATCTGTAGGCGCGCTCATGCTGTAATAATCCCTCTCTCTCTCTCTTGACTCGTCGGGTAATAAGGTGTTACGGCGCGCGCGCACTCTCTCTCGGTACCGTCGCCTTCGCGCAGAGGCTTCTAGACTCCGTTGATCGCGTCGGCTGTTAGAGGAGTATGCGCTCTACCCCTCTGTTGAAGCTGCCGCGTGGCCGGCGTGCTTCTTTCGCTGGCTTGCGTGACACACGCCGTGCGCTTACATTATGCGCTCTTTTGTGACACTGCCCCCACTTTAAGAATATTATGTGTAGTAAAGAGGAATGCCCGGCGCTGCATGCCACATCTCCAGCCTTCCAGGAAGCGCGAGCTCGAGATTGCCTGAGCTGCTCTGGTTGAGACACGCTGCGAACGCTGCCTGCTGCTCTCTTGTCCTGTGTTCGCATTAGATTCTGGTGGAGGTGCTGTGGTTTCCCGCAACCTGGAATTACGCACCCGAACTCTGCCGTCCGTCATGCCTGACGACCCCAGCCCGACATCCCCACCGGTTACTCCAGCCATCGTATGTGCCGGTGCCCAGCGTCAGCGGGATCCTGACATCTTCAGCGGCACCGATGAGAAAGACGTTGAAGATTGGCTGGAATCGTATGAACGCGCCAGTAACACTAACAAATGGGACGACACCCTCAAGCTCAACAACGCGATGTTCTATCTATCGGGCGTCGCCAAGCTGTGGTTTAGGAACCACGAAGCCGATCTCCGCACGTGGGCTCGTTTCAAAACCAGCATCGCATACGTTTTCGGCCGCCCTGGCGTGCGCAAGCTTCGCGCTGAACAACGCCCACGCAGCCGATCCCAGCAAACTGGTGAAACGTTCACCAGCTACACAGAGGACATCGTCGACCTCTGCCGGCGTGTCAACCGACGATGGTGGAGGTGGACAAGGTACGTCACATCATGAGGGGCATTTCCGACGATTTCTTTCATATGCTGCTGTCAAAAAGCCCTGACACTGTTGCTCAGGTCATTGAGCTTTGCCAGAGTTTCGACGAGCTCTCCAGGCAGCGTCTTCTCACTCGGCGCCCACCTGTGTCCGATGAAAGCCTCGCGAGCGTGGCCGCGGCTCCTGACATGAACTCCCTGCTTTGCCAGATTAAAGAGTTCGTCAGTGCTGAGGTCGCTCGTCAGCTTTCGCTGCTGTCCTCAGCCACGTCACCACCCTCGCGTTTGCCGGCCAACCTTCACCAGGTCATCCAAGAGCAAGTTTGCGCATCTCTGCCTTCTGCTCGCGAGACTCCGCCGGTGCCGACTCCCGTTGCTTTTCCCGAGGTGACTGCACCTCTCAGCTATGCCGAGGCTCTCGCACGGCCACCACCTCAGACCTTTGCACCATTCCCATCAGCCGTGCCAACGCGTTCAGCTCCTCACTTCGTTCAGCCGTGGTACCCACACAGCAGTGGACAATGGCGCACTCCTGACAACCGCCCAATATGTTTTGCTTGTGGTCTACCTGGCCACATTGCACGATTTTGCCGTCGCCGCCCAACATCCTACCGCCGTAACTTCGATACCGAACCATACGTTTCACCATACCCGTCATCCTCCGCGCCTCAGATCCCTGGCCTGGTGTCTTCTTACTCGGACCACCGCCCTCTTGTTGACCGCCGTTCGCCATCGCCCCGACATCGTTGGCTTTCGCCGATGCGTCGTCGTCCTTCTACGCCGGAACGGGAAAACTAATCGCCGCAGTTCCAGAGGCGAGAACTGCGTCACCCGCGAACCGACCAAGGCCTCTCCCTTCTCCGACTAATGTTATTGACTTATATGCGGACGGCGCCGCTGCATTCGCCCTCGTTGACACTGGAGCTGCAGTTTCAGGTATTAGTGCCAAACTTTGCCGTTTCCTCAGGAAACTTACGACGCCACTGTCAAACCTATCCCTACGTACTGCAAGCGCAGACCGCATCACGCCTGCAGCTGCATGTACTGCTCGAGTTGTGATCAACGGCCTCCTCTACATCGTCGAATTTTTGGTCCTGTGTTCTTGTTCCCACGATCTTATTTTGGGCTGGGACTTCCTTTCCGCTAATACGGCTGTCATCGACTGTTCTAGTGCTGAAGTGGAATTTCAAACGCTGTGCGACGCCCCACTCCTTGACGCTCGTGAACCTGGAGATAAAGTTTTTGTTGCCGAAGACGTTACAATTCCACCGCACTCATTTGCCGTTGCCACAGTGTCATGCAACATTGGTGCTGATGCCGGCGCACTTTTTACGCCATCCGCCATTTTCGCTCGTCGGAAATGTTCTCGCTGTTTTGGACGTTCATGCCGGCGTCAGCAGACTGCTCGTCACCGACCGATTGTCCTGTCCTCTCACTTTGCTTCGTGGGGAGTGCGTTGGCCTCGTCCAGTGTGTCGACCCTGCTGCTATCATTGACATGCCAACTGGTTCCATCGCCACTCATGAGGTCGCCGGAGGGACCTGTAACGCCGTGCAGGAGCAATAACATTCAAGAAACGACAAAAGTAGCGCACACAAAAGCCCGCTACGCACGAGTCCGTAAGTACATAAGACAGTCCACCACAAATCACACATCACTTCACTCGCGATACATCGAGTTCAAACACAAGTCACACAGGTTCACTTCGACTACAGAATTCTCTCGCGTAACAAGTACACTTGTACTACACAATAGCACATCTCTCGCGTAACAAGGCAAAAATATGAAATAGAGCATGTCCATTTATACAAAGCTGTGGTAGATTAGGTATCAAACAAAACACTTTGCTCATGATGTATGAATAAACACTCGGTGCACTGAATCAAAACACTTTGCACCACACATAATCGTCAACGGCTTTTAAATTTAAATTTCCTACCCTTGGTCTTATGATGGTAGTGTTTCGGATTTAGAGCACTGCATGGGCCAATTTTTTCAGCCCGCGGGCCCGGCCCGGGCCCGATTATACATCGGGCTGCCTGCCCGAGTCCGACCAAAAGTTTTATGGTGAGACCCGGGCCCGGCCCGGCCCCGGAAAATAATCTACGTTACCCGCCCGGCCCGGCCCGCCACCCTTTACCTCAGGCCCGAGCCCGGCCCGAGCCCGGCTCGAAACCTGCCTGAACCTGGCCCGAGATCGAAAAAGACCACCGAGTGGCATATAAAAATGAAAATAAAGAAGTGAATGAAAGAAATTTATTGTTAAGACATAAATGCATATCATATGCAATTATGAACACCACTCGAGCGGTCTGAACGCAAATACCAGCGCACGAAATAGTACGAATGACCCTGCCGAGCAGTATCGCCAGCAGTTTCCAACGGCAGCGACTTTGATGCGGCCCATACCACTTATATATCGCCACGCCGCCACAGTATTTTTCCACGTCGGGCGCCTCACTGTAAAGCATGCGCCGCCCCGCCGCTCGTCCCACTCAACCGTATTCTAGTACACTCTAGCCGAAGCGCAGTCACGACAGGCCGTGAGCGCAGCGCATGGATGAGTAAATGTAGAAAGAAAGCTTCTCGTTCGTCCATGGTGCAGCGTAATGCGCTACTGCTAGGCGGCCGGTTGAGAACATGCGTGCAGTGATGGATGGACGCAGCGCCATATTTCAGCCGCGTGACGAATTATGTTATCTTACCAGTCATCGTTTTACCAATTCGCCTTTGAAGAATCAGCAAGTCGCGAATGCGCTTACACCGCGCTGAAAGCATTAATTACATCAATTTAGGTAAGGAATACAATGGCATCCTTTGGTTTGAGGCGACTTCGGTCTTTCAGGACTTTTACATTCTGTTGAAACAGCGCAATATACGACGGAAGAAGAAAAGGGAAGTACACAGGAGTAGCACTGCTAGCTTCCAGTTGCGCCGGGGCAACAGTTTTTTCAGAGTCGAGGCGCGCGAGGATAACTCGCTGCATGTTACATGCACACCACCAGAAAGTCCGAGCCCGGCCCGGGCCCGCGTCGAAATACCCGAGCCCGGCCCGGGCCCGGGTCAAAAAGCCCATGCCGTGCCCGAGCCCGGCCCGAGCCCGTGAAAAAACTGCCCTGCCCGGCCCGACCCAGCCCACGGGCCGGGCCGGGCCCGGGCTTCCGGGTAAGCCCGAGCCCGTGCAGTGCTCTATTCGGATTGTCTGGGGATCGAACTCGGTCCTTGCGCGCCTCGGCTACGGAGAACGCTACATCTCCGACGCGGACCGCAAGTCAAGATACCGCCATGCATAAGAGAATCCCTGAGTATCGACAAACAACCACGCAACATGCATCCCGAGCACTATCGGGGACGCCGGCTCGCTCGAGTCGACGCCATCCGAAGATGGCACAAGCACGATCCCGATGCTCGCTACGTAGATGCGTCGAAATACCCGGGCAAAACCGCCTACGCCCTGAGTGCTGGCGATTAGAGAGGCAAAGAACTGGCGTCCGCCACCGTCAGGGTGCGGAACTCGGAGACCGCGGAAGAAGCGGCGATCGGTCTCGCCACCATCACGAGCACGAACGCGGTCGCAGTCTTCACACACTCCCAATTCGCAGTACGCAACTACACGAGCGGCCGAATCTCGGTCGGGGCAGTCTAAATTCTCAAAAACAGAAGCACTCGGCTCCCTTACACCTGCATCACGTGGGTACCAGGGCACGAAGGGCTCGAGGGAAACGAAGCGGCACAAGCCGCGGCCCGCGATCACGTCAACCGGGCCTCTCTCTCCGCCTCGCGAGACCCCCGACCTCCTGGCGACAGCGGAAGCGGAGACCATACCCCCCACGTATAACGCTATCCTCCAACACTACGGACTGGGACGGAGGGCGTACCCGCCACCTCACCCAAAACTGACCAAAGAGGAAAGCACCGCATTCCGAAGACTGCAGAGCAACACGTACACCCACGGCTTCCTCGTGCATCGCATCCACCCGACACTACACACCTACAACTGGCTCATTTACTACTCGAGTGCCCGTGGCGCCCCAAAGACGCCGTTACCAAGCATACGACGACTGATGATGTGAACCTCCTCTCCGAGACGTGGGAGGTCAAGATCTCCACCCCGGCCCTGGACAACCAACGACGGCTTGTCGCTAGAGCTCGGGATGCTGTCGCGGCCAGAGGATTCCTGGAATGAGGGACCCTCCCACCTAGAGCACTGCACGGGCTCGGGCTTACCCGAAAGCCCGGGCCCGACCCGGCCCGTGGGCCGTGCCGGGCCAGGTAGGGCAGTTTTTTCACGGGCTTGGGCCTGGGCTCGGGCACGACATGTGCTTTTTGACCCGGGCCCGTGCCGGGCTCGGGTTTTCTGACGCGGGCCCGGGCCGGCTCGGACTTTCTGGTGGTGTGATGTAACATGCAACGAGTTATCCTCGCGCGTCTCGACTCTGAAAAGCATGTGTTTTTCGGTCTCGGGCCGGGTTCGGGCCGGTTTTGAGCCGGGCTCGGGCCGGGCTCGGGCCTAATGTAAAGGGGTGGTGGGCCGGGCCGGGCGGATAACGTAGATTATTTTCCAGGCCCGGGCCGGGCCCGGGTTTTGCCATAAAAATTTTGATCGGGCTCGGGCGGCCCAACGTAAAAAAGGGCCCCGGGCCGGGCCCGGGCTGAAAAAATCGGCCCGTGCAGTGCTCCACTCCCACATAGAGTGATCCAAAGCTCGAACGCTCGGGAACGCTGTCTCGAAAATTAAAGTTTATTTCATCATCATCATCGGTCTAGCTCCGCCTGTAGTGCACCACATGCGTCATAATAACGAGGTTAGAGTTGGGCTACACACGACGACAGGATTGTCTTCCACGTTAATTTGCACTTTCCCTTATGACGATTTTGAAGTGTTTGCATATTTAACTGTAACTTATATTTATTAATTCAGTTATACTATAAAGATTGGTTAATTTCCTCTCTACGACGACGACGACGAGAGACGACGACGAAGTGTCCTTTGACAGATGGCATATTTCAGTTTTAATTCATGGCATTAGTATTATAAATTGTGCAGTTCAGAAAAAAGTTGCAGTGGCTTAGCTCGGCTATGCCAGGATATACGTAGCGTTAGCAAAGGTTCAGCTGATTATTCTTAGTTTTCCTGGTTGTCTAGATTGTCAAGGATTAGCTTGATTGTCATGCTTACTGCTGCTCCAATGACACACACGCGTTATACGTATTATGTGGCACATGTATATAGCCTTCTTCTGTTCATTCCTCCTACGCTCAACCGCTAATTGCCAGACAACTACTTCGGGATCCGATGAGTCAAGCTTCTCCGTTCTTCTGCGCTGTTGAGCAGCATTTGCGCTCTCCTTCTCCATGGCTATACCACACTGGCAAACGCCAGTCAGAAGCGCAGCGGCTCCAGCGCAGTGTCAGACGGCGACTGCACAGCGAGCGCGCGCCGGCGCCAGTACGTCTACCACGGCTACGACGTCACTCCTCTGGAATGCGCAGACCGGCGGCGTTGAGTCGCGCGCGGCGGCGGCGGAGTGCGCGAGAGGTGCCGGCTCCGGTGGCTCCGGTGCGCAAGCCGTGTGACATCACTGATCCTTGCGCATGCGCAGCACGGCTCTTGATGTGCCGCGTGAAACGGGCTTGGCTAGGCCAGTGTAGCTAACGCTACAAAATTCATCTGTCTGTTGTTCTAATTACTAAATTGCACATTAACTGTAGTTTCAGAATGCATATCTAAAAGTTCAGATGCTCAATTCTTGGCCAATCCCCCGAAGTGGGTACGAGCCATGTGCTGAGGACATCATCATCATCATCATCATCATCATCATCATCATCATCATCATCATCATCATCATCATCACAGTGCTGTTCTTTCTAGCTCCGGTTTATTTCCGTGCAAATCTAAGTGCATCCGCTGGTCTTCGCTCCTTGCTCGTTCGTGATGGACGTGGACGACCCTGCACGTCTGCACGTCTGCCGGCGACGGCGGCGTCAGCGGCGGCCACCTCCAGGAAGCGGGTCGGTCAACAGAGCGAGAGCGACAGCGAGTACACCCAAGTCTACTCTCTCAGCAGTGACGACCCTTCCGAACGACTTCCAACTTGTGCAGAGCCGCAAAGCGAAGAGAAGGAACACTAGGGCGTCTTTATCGTCAAGTACGGAAACAGTAAGACAGACGCAAAGGCCGGACGCCAATACCATCATATTTGTGCCCGTGCATCCTACCGCTAACATGAAGCTACTCAACAGACAAAATGCATCGATGTTACTGGAAGCCTTGGTGCCCAATGAAATATCGGACAATCGAGTGAACACCCGAAAAAGTCTACTAGCGGTCGGTGTCCAGCACGCGGGTGCCTTGACCACTCTACGCAGAGTAACCGACCTTGATGGCATTAAGGTGCGCTCCTACATCCCTGTGGGATCTGATATAGTCATTGGCGTTATCTACGACGTCGACGTGGCCATCCTTAACCACGACTTGCCAATTCTTGTCAAGCCAGCTAATGACGAGGTCATTGTTGATGTTATTCGAATAGGCAGCTCACGCTGCGTGAAGGTTGCATTCAAGGGTAACCATCTACCCTCGCATGTTAAGGTGGGACACTTCAGACATGCTGTGCGGCCTTTGATACCGAAGCCTCTTCAATGCCGCAAATGCATGAAACTGGGGCACGTGAGCAGTGTCTGTGGAAACCAGGCAACATGCCCCCGTTGCGCGGAGCCCCACGATGCAGATAAATGTGGCGCCACTGTAATGAAGTGTTCAAACTGCAGCGGATCACATAAGGCTTCATCGAAGAATTGCCCACATATTAAAAAGGAAATGACCATCTTGAAAGAAATGGTCAGAGATCATTCAACGCATCGAGAAGCCGCCGCTAAGATCAGGAGGCGACGTTCCCGTCGCCGACGTTCTTCAAGGAAGGCTGTTGCCTCTATGGCGCGCTTGCCGCTTCCTATGACATCACCTCCGCCTCTGCCGCCCAGACCATACAATGCGGAAAGGACCACGAAGGACAAGGCCACTGAGAAGACGACATCTGCCGAATCTTGGCCGGCCCTACCAAAACGACAGCAAGCACCAACAAGATCGCGGCAAACTTCTGAAGGACAACCCTCGGCGTCTACTGTCGGTGATTTGTCCGACGAGGACAAGCAAGTGACTGTAATGCTGCAGTCGCTAATTAATACAATCCGCATAATCCTGAACAAGCTACAAACACCTGCAGCTCGAAGTGCTCTGCAAATACTGGATGCACTAAATCCAGTGCTTGCTAGCATCTTCTAAGCACCATGGCTCGACCAATAGTCGCCTGCCCCACTGAGGTTAAAGGTGCATCGATCTTCCAATGGAATGCCAGAGGTCTCAGGACCCACATAGCAGACTTCGCCAATTCGTTTTTACAAATCGCTTCCCCATACTGGTCATATGCGAACCAAATACATCGACTCCACTCAGACTGTCTGGTTATGAACCTTTCACCTCGTCCACATGCGGAGCATGCAGCAAAGTAATCGTCTACATCCGCACGGATCTTACGTATGTCGCTCACGCGGTAGAGCCACATGACGACAACCAATATGTCTGCCTGCATGTAAAAAAGAAGACTGTGTCATTTACACTTATTTGAGCCTACATATCCCCAGCGGGTCACTTTGATGGCAAAAAGCTCAAGAAAATATTGCAAATGACCAATGGCCCCTGGGTTATCACAGGTGACTTTAACGTGCATCACCAACTATGGGGAAGCACTAAAATTGGTTCCAGAGGCAGGAGTCTTGCCTCCTTTGCTGCCGACCATGATATGTGCGGTGTGAATGATGGCAGCCCCACATTTCTGCGAGGCACGACCTATTAGTAGCTGCTTAGACTTGACTTTGGTGTCACGCGGCTTCGCCTCGAGCATCCAATGGTTTACTGACATAGAGACACATGGAAGCGACCATATTCCAACATACATCAAGATTAGTGGAGTTGGGCAATGCTCCTCTACAGTCTTGCGTACAATTGAGTGGTCAAGGTTTAAGGAGCATATGGATGACGCATGTCGGGAAGGCCTTTCACACAATATAGAAGACGAAATCGCGGACTCAATGAAAGCATTCATGTGCTCGCTCACAAGGTCAGCAAGGAGAACACACTTCGACACACAACTGGAGAGGCTTCGTGCGGAACGCCGACAGGCGGAAAGAAGGTATCGGCGCACGAAATCTGTTCTAGACCTGAGGGCTTCACGACGCATACAAAAGAAAGTTCGACGTCGTATGGATAAATTGGAGAAGCGATGGAAATCTTTCTGTCAGACGCTTGACACCCGAAGATCGCTCTCACACATATGGAGAACGGTTAGGGGTCTTCGCTCATGCCCGCATCAAAGGAAGCCCTTTGTTGCTCTGGCCCCTCTACCAACACCGCTCGCAGTTTGAAGTGGCTGAAGAGTTCTGTGTGCGGGTTGCTGGATCCGTGATCATCCCTACTGACGTGGCACTGAATGGCGTCCCTGAGGCACGTGTACCAGAAATGAACGTGCCATTTTCACCTGAAGAGCTCGACGCTGCGTTAGCGACCTGCAAGCGTTCTTCGTCACCAGGACCAGATGGCATCACGTACGCTGCCCTACGCCACCTTGGAAATGACGCACGTAGTGAGCTGCTCAACTATTACAATGAGTCTTGGCGAAACGGCGTTGTTCCTAAACAATGGAAATCGAGCCGCTTGATCCCCATTTTGAAACCTGGAAAGTCTCCGCTTGATTTATCATCATATCGTCCAATTGCGCTTTCGAGCTGCGTCGGGAAAGTGATGGAAAGAATGATTCTTGCTCGCTTGGAATGGTACCTCGAGCGATTCAACATCTATCCAGATGCCATGGCTGGCTTTCGTCGAGGTCGCTCGTCCATCGACAATGTTATTGACCTCGTTACCTGGGTCCAAGAACAGAAAATCCTGAAGCGCCTACCAGTTGCACTTTTTCTCGATGTCAAAGGAGCATACGACAACGTCGCCCATGAGGCCATACTGAACTCACTTGAGGCTGCGGGAGTTGGTGGCCGGATGTATCAATGGATTCGGGACTATTTGACCGAGAGGTGCTTTTTCTTACAGACTGAAGACGGCCCAACTTCGGAACATTACATCTGCCGTGGTGTGCCGCAGGATGGAGTGCTGAGCCCTATATTATTCAACCTCGTCTTGGTAGGACTTGTGGAGTATTTACCGCGGACAGCTCATGTCTCCATATCCGCCGACGACATTTGCATCTGGGCCTCTGCAGTGACTCGGCCTCAGGTGCGGGCCTCGCTTCAGCGGGCTGCAACCATGACGGCGTCTTATCTATGAGAACAAGGCCTCAATGTGTCTTCAGAAAAGTGCGCATTGGTTGGCTTTACGCGCAAACAAATGTCACTGTATCCCGTTTCAATCAACGGTCAAGCTGTGTCCTATGTTAAGACGCATCGCTTTCTGGGTGTCATCATTGACCGTAACCTCTCGTGGACCCTTCACTGCGTCTACCTGAAGAAGGTATTTGCTATTGCTCAGGTATTTAAATTTCTCTGCGGGAAAAACTGGGGTGCACCAGTCCATTCTATGCTGCAGCTGTACAGGGTATACTGTTCCTGGGACTCCTTCGTTACAGTCTGCCAGACCCGCCGCGGTTGCTCAGTGGCTATGGTGTTGGGCTGCTGAGCACGAGGTCGCGGGATCGAATCCCGGCCACGGCGGCCGCATTTCGATGGGGGCGAAATGCGAAAACACCCGTGTACTTAGATTTAGGTGCACGTTAAAGAACCCCAGGTGGTCCAAATTTCTGGAGTCCCCCACTACGGCGTGCCTCATAATCAGAACTGGTTTTGGCACGTAAAACCCCATAATTTTTTGTTACAGTCTGCCAGTTTTGTCAAATACTTGCAAGACGAACATTCGCGTTCTGGAGAGCATACAAGGTCAAGCCCTTCGCACGTGTTTGGGGCTGCATCGGTGCACCTCAACAACAGCAACAATAGCCATCGCGAGAGACCATAAGATCCACACACATGTAGCTGCCGATTCCCTCAGAGCGCAAATTCGTCATCTGTCAAGGATCCCCGACCATCACTTAGCTTCCCTGCCAGCGGAGAGACCTCAAGCGACCTTTTCAAAAGTGATTAGCGCCCATCAAGAGTGTATACCGTCATCTTTTACACCGGCGTCGAAGCCTTCATCTCCCCTGGGGTGCCTGAGACAGCCTCAAGTGAATTTTACTAATCCCGGAATCACCAAGAAGGCCAATCATCCATCGCTGGCTCTGAAGCAACTGACGCTCCTATTAATGCCCCAGACATATCATGACTACATACATATATATACCGACGGTTCGACCTCACTTACCAGCTCAACTGCCGCATTCGTCGTTCCAGCCAAGCAAGTTGCAGCTAACTTCAAATTGTCACATATGACTACATCTACGTCGGCAGAACTTGCAGCCCTCCATGCAGCTGTGACCGATGTCACTGAAGAGCCGCCACAGAAATGGGTCATATTCTGTGACTCTAAGGCAGCCCTTCACAGTATCAAGTCAGCCTTACATCACAGAACTTACGAGCAGATGATATCCGACATCAGGGAAGTAAATCACCATGCTCTGGAAACAGGGCACAGCATAGTCTTCCAGTGGATTCCTGCTCATTGTGGCATCATCGGCAACGACATTGCTGACAGGGCTGCCCGATCTGCCCACTAAGACACCCAGACGCGTACAATACCTTTGGCGAGGACGGACACTGCCAGGGAACTTCGTCTGCTTGCGCGCAAAACGTCACAAGCTTTATGGAATTCAAGTGCCTTCAATTGCCGATTGTATAAGTTTGACCCCTTGCTACGTCTACAGCTGCCATCTAGCCTTTCCGCGGCGAAGCAACCTTGCTGTGCCGCTTGTGGCTGGGAGTGGCGTTCACGAACGCTTACTCACATCGTATGGGAATGGCCGAGAGCCCGATGTGCGACTCCTGTTTTTGCGAGGAAACCATCGAGCACCTATTGTGTACCTGTCCTCGCTACGACGTACAACGACTCTCTCTCAGGACAACTTTAAACCGGCTGGCCTCGAGACCGTTCTCTGAGTCAAAGATACTCGGACCGTGGCTAGACCCGTCACTGGCACAAAAAGCGTTGCGTGCATTAGTACAGTATTTGAAGTGCACCGGTTCAAGAGACCGCCTATAGTGTCCCTGTACATAGTCCCACGTGTACTCAGTGCTCATTCTCTCCCTATTTTTCGCTTTCTATTTCCCCTTTCCCTTACCCCTAGTGCAGGGTAGTAAACCGGATGCTCTTCTGGTTGACCATCCTGCCTTTCCTCTCCTTGCTCTCTCTCTTTCCTCTCTACGATTTGCTTGGCTTTATTGGCTGTTAATTGGCTTCATATAGCTTTTACTTGTATGTATATTGGTGTGCCCATTCTTAAATTGACGCACGGTTTCTCCGGGTACTTGGGCCCTTAAAATAGCTTCAGTTAAATGAGAGAAAAAAAATTTTTTTTCCCGCAGTAGCAGCTCCTCGGCGCTGCACTGTGTTCAATTTTAGTGTGCCGAACAGACAGCCTCGCGATTTGCTCGGCCTGTCAGACATTCTGAGGGGTTCAAAAACTCGCGTAGTCCTTTTCGAGGGAGAGATGGCCAGCTGGCGTCACCGGATGAGAGAGGAATAAAGAGTGAGGCGCCCACCATCAGCCATTCGGATAGTCTGTTTACAGCATCATTCATGACGCCGAGACGGTCTCCGCCCAGCCCTACCACCTCAATGTTTCAGTATGGATGCGAACGACGAAACGATAATGACGGAAGAAAGCAACATGCTCTGGCAATTAATCGGAAAGCGTTCCGAAACGAGGCACCTATTCAAAGCGAGTCGCCCTACTGCACACAGTACTCGTTTGCCTTTTTGATGTCATGCTTTTTGTATGCGCAGTCTCATTACACGGCTGCAGGAAATGGCGAAACTGCGTTCCAGCCTTTAATTACGGTGCCCCTCTTGTGTGATCGCTGACAAAGAGAGAGAGAGAAAAAAAAAAGCCTGCGAATTCGCTGCGCTGTCGGCAGTACGGTCGTCCTTGGCGACACGACGTGACCCAGGCCCCCTGAAATGAGATGATTGCCTAGTGCCCGTTGCTTGGCCGATAGTCACGCTCTATTACCGTCCCCGAGCGCGACGCGCTCTCTGCCGCGTTTACAGACGCTGTGACGTCACCAGCGGCACCCCTCGCTTGTGATGTTATAGCAACCACATTGCAACCGTTGCAACAAAGCCGTAGGCAGCGGCAGCGATTGGTGTCAAAGGCCTGATGGGTCTCACATCGCGACAGCCTCGTCGAAGGGAGCGTCTGTACCGCTCACCTCCATTGCCATTACATTGCCCTCTGCATGCGTTGCTGGTTCACTCATGTCGGTCTCCCATCCACTTCATGTCGGTCTCCCAACACACAGCCCATAACGACGCCTTCCTCAATGGCACACAGTGGAACGTCCTCATGCGACTGCGCCATGCTGAGAAAATAATCGGATAACAGTGTAGTCCAGCCTAGCGACCAGCAATCGATGTCTAAGCATTCCTTTGCCAAGTGACATTTCGTGTATACATTGCATCGTAACAGAAAGCGCACAAGGTGTTAGGTTTACATTGCTTATTCCTTACTCTTCTGGAGTGTCTTGTCACAGCATAACGGCATCGGCATTTTTTTGTTTTTTATTGTTCTTTTTCGATTTTTCTTTTTCTTTATGAGGTAATATTACGTCAGCGAACCAAGTGAGAGTCCCATTTTAAGAAGCACCCAACCGCGGATAGTAACAAGATTTCGATGGCGCGAATAAGTCACACAGTAGATAATTGCTAAGAAACTGAACATTCAAAGTTAAACTATCAGTAATTTTAATAAAATTGCGATGCTGGTTACTCAAATGGTGCATGCACAGATGGCTTATGAATTTTGTTGGCAGTATTTCCCTTAACAATCGCAGTCTATAAACACGTAATAAACCAGAATGTGCTTACTACCATTTTAATTTCGTGATTATGGTACATTCTACATAACTAATTTGAAGACAATAGTATTCGAAGGCAATTCAATTTTTTTATACTTCCAGACTTCTTAGGTGCTCAAGTATTCATCATTAAATTTGGCAAAAAAGTACGCTAACTTCGCATTCACAAGTGCAAGTCTCGGCAAAAAAGAGAACCCCCCATGTGAGGTATTTAATTTAGCGTAAGACGCCTGCCTAAACGCCCGCCAAAACTGTTACCAGCTGCTCGCTGCTTCTCTCAGCTGAAAAAAAAAAAAAAAAAAAAAACACTGGCTTCGCCCGAAGCCGCGCAATCAGCTTTGTAACGTGCGGGGTTTGCTTTCATTATCGAGATGCATGCTAAACTAGCTTACTGATTAAAAAAATCTGTTATTTAACTCTCGGAACAGAAGTGCTCCGGAAGCATCAAACATAATCACGGCCAGTTGTTTCTATTTATTTACTTCAATTTAAAAAGCACCCCTAAAGCCCTCAGAGTGGGTATTGCACAGGCGCGCGGGAAGAACAGTAGTACGCTCGGTTGTTTTCAGTTATAAATAGCAAAAATATTATAGTAAAAATAGTAACTCTACTGAAAACATTTAATTAACAATATTGGTTATGTATTTCTTGAAATAATTTGTTCGCGAAAAAATTGTGTCTTTCAAATGGCATAAAGCCAACAGTAGAAGCAGCATTGCGTAGTCCGCATAGCCGTTTTAATTTTATTTTATTACCTTTGAAGGCCTGTTATGTGGCGCTTCTAGCCGCCGTCCCAATTATAGAATTCATTTACATTGATTGACATCATCATTGGTTGGCTTACATCATTATAACTGATTTTTCATAACATATCGCAGCGTGTCTCGACATAAACGAATGAGAACGCAATTCTGAGGTTTTCCTTACGCTATCGAACTTCTCTGAGCGGCTGACGCGACCCCTCTTCACTACACAATACGAGTCAGACTAAAGTGCCTGGTCTCATAAATATCGGGGCGCTGTTGCGGAGGGAGATTGTGCGCTTTATAAATCAGTAAACAAATGCTGACATATAACTGCTCTAATGGGTGGTACCAAACCCTCTTTGGAGAAGAGGTGGAACATACATAATAGCGACAACAAGTTATCGATCGCAGTGGCTCACTGACTATGGCGTGCCGCTGTTGAGCACCCCCAGCCGCTGCGACCACGTTTATATGGGGGTGGTACGCAAAAAGTCGCAGTTTCGCCGGAAAGGCGAAGCATTGATTGCGATAGCAAATTAGTGGATAGCTATACACAGTAAGGATACTAGTTTTATCGGTCATGTAAACTTGTAAACATAGGCATAGTAACTAAATTAGCAAGCATGGTGTCACGCGTGCACAAGCGAACATGAACGCATATCACTCGATGACCGCGGAAGCTTGCTGTCAAAACGCTGGAGGGAGTCATCGCAGCAGCAGCGTGTGAATTGAGCTTCGTGCTGGCGCTCGCGTCAACGCGATCTTAGCCGCGTAACACAGGGAGTGCAGATTTTGCCCCCGCCGCAGACGGCTTGCAAAATCTGCAAGCCATCTGCGGGGGCCGTTCTGCGCTGCGGGGGCCGCTCGCAGCGCAGAACGCTCCCCTCTCCCCAGGAGCCTTCCGGCCAGGCGGGAGCGCGCGGCCGCAGTAAAGCGCGGCTCCTCCACCTGCCCACCCTCCCCGGAGCCTGTCTGCCCGGCGGGAGCGCACGGCCGCAGCAAAGCGCGGCCCCTAGATCTCCCTACTCCCTCAGGAGCGCTGTGCGCGACTGAAAGACTGCCCAAATACCTGAGTGTAAACGTAAACGAAGGACAGACCTATTCAAGCGTCCTCCAAGATAATCTAAAAATGAAAGAGCAGTGAAATGCTGCAGCAATTGAACATAGAGCACTTTGGGGCTACAATAAATACGAGGTGGAGCGAAAAAATTTAAAAAGTGTAATGGTGCCAGCGCTTATGTTCGCAAATGCGATTGTGCACTATAAACCAGTAATTTTAGCGGGGTTGCAGAATAACCAGAGGGCGGTGAGTATACTCGCTTTCGGGGCCCACGGTAAAACCACAAATGAGGCAACGGAAGGTGACATGAGTTGGGCTTTTGAAGTCGACGAAGCGCCGAGCAAAATCATTTGTGAAAAAAGACTATGTAACATGGCTGAAAAGAAATGGCTGGCTAAAGTGCACAAATATCATATACCACAAAAACACGGACAGGGAATGGAGGAAGAGGTCACGAAAGTTGGCAACCAAGTACACGGTAATTGAAAGTGTGAACATACAACCGGGAGTCATCAAAAGGACCGTGAGAGGCACTGAGAGCGTAAATTCGACGCAAAAACATGAAAACAAAAAAGGCCATGGACATTTCCAGTAACGACGAAAAAGAAACCAGAACGGGAAATTTGTGCGATAGCGCAAAGGACAGTGCCTTGCTATTTGAAGCCCTAGCTGGCTGCCTGAGGACAAAAACATACCGAAGCAAATATGCGTGACAGTACGAGACGCGGGTGCAGCAAAAGATAAATAAATAATCGAGAGTAGATGTAAGCATGAAATGGCTACCGGCAAGGCAGATTGGTTGGAGATGATACTAGCCACAATCTTAAAATTGGTGTAGTGCATGTTCGCAACGGCACGCCCCACCTCACCGCAACACGTCATACTGTGCACTGGTACATATGAACACTGCCCAGCTAGAAGAACAAAACCGGCTGAAGGCGGCACGACAGGCAGGGAAAAACGCCAGGGAGACAGAGCGCACGGCCCATCTAGAAGAAAAGCGCCTGAAGCTGCGTGGCGCCATCTCTCGAGGCGACGCAGAACCCGCGCCGGGGAACTCGCGGATCGCTGGCCTTCAAAAGAACACAGGCAACTCCTTCTCAGCGCCAAAAGATGACATTAAAGTGCGTGGTGCCCTGTATCTGCCTTTTGAATGTCGCTATGGGAAATGACAAATAAAACTTCAGCGTACTAGAAGTTAAAGCTTGGGTGATACTGTGTACAAACATTAGGTTTTAAGAACTCGGAAGCAATATTTCTGGTAACTTGTTTGGGCAGTAACTAGCGTATGTAATGCGGTTCTGTACAAAGGGTTGGGGCCCATAGACCGCATTTTCTTAACTTTTAATTGGTTTCCCGGATGATCTAGTTTTGCTCTGGCAACGATGCCCGGATAACGGCTCTGGCGAAGGTTGCCGACAACAGGAGCTTAAAGCATTTCATGCTTAATAAATAAATCCAGGAAACGACTCGGCACATCGTAATAGAATGCCAAGACATTCACCCTGGCGCAAGTCGGAATCAGCTAGTGGAAGACAGGTGTAATTGGAGATCGCAGGGAGAGGCCTTTGGCCTGCGGTGGACATAAATATAGGCTGATGATGATGATGATGATGATATTCACCCTGCGAGACCCGTAGGGATTGTGCACCTTCCAGAGGCGTTGGAATTCAAAGAAAATGGAAGGATTAACTGGTCAGCAGTGAAGATAAGAGACAATTGCAGCATTGGTGAAAGTAAAGCAGGGAAGGGATTGATAAAACCGGACTCATTTGAAGTGTAGGCAATGGTACAATATAGTGATAGAGGTTTTAAATACGAAAGTTAAGATCGAGATCAGATAGGCAAAAGGCTAGATACATGTAGTAAAACCTGAATAAATTGAGCAAGCTAGGTGATTATTTGTCCCCGCCCCGTTACAAAGAGAATGCCAATAAACACCACCAAAACGTGCTACGTGCTCAATACGTGTTACATAAAAGTGTTTTTCCGAGCGTGAAAGATTCCCGCAAATACACGCAATGTGCCTTGAGCGGCCATTCGAACGGCAATTTTGCGTGTATTCACGGGCTTCTTCAACAGAAAGCTGTATCGGGAGTTTATCATGCTGGTCTACAATGTTCTCATTGATACTTTTATCTAATTAAAGTGATTGAAAAGTTGATTGTTTATTTAGACTAATTATCTAATCAGGCAGAATGCAAAAAATTATCTGAGTATCGATGGCAACAACATTACCTTGGTTTAGTTCAGCTACGTAGCATTTGAATATTTTCAAAGTTTGGCCTAAGTTAAGCGAAACACCCTGTATATATAGGTATGAGCGTATGTGAGTGTGTGCGTGCTACGCTGGTCGCTTATGCGGGCCCCACCTCCACGGAAAGGAGACTAAGCCCTGCTATACTCTACCTTCATTAACTCTACCTTAATTAAAGACAGTTAATTAAGGCACGCGAACCTACGACCTTGAGTGGGAGTCGTACCCTCGACTTTTGGTCGGCGTCAAACCTACGACATTCGGTGGGAGAAAACAAGTAATAGGAAGTTAAAACGTATTCGAATGAGACTGTCAAGTAATTTAATGAATGTCTCGTGAGCGCACCTGCTTTCGCCTTCATCATCTTTAGCGTACGCTAAAGTGACTGTCAACTTTTTTCCCATAAGAATAGACTTCAAGATTCACCATCAGATTCACCTAATAACAATAATATCCTTATACTACAAAACCGAACCAAATTAGCATGACTAAATCTGACGTTTTATTTACTTAATAACATGACAAAAATCGATACTTCCAGACTTGTATCTTACTCGCATGGAAAACCAACATGTCGCGAGCATTCCCATACCCTAGCCGAATGCTCTTTTAACACTAACCGTTTCAAATATACATTTCTTTCCTCTTGCAATTAGACAGGACCTCACTGAGTCCCACTGTAGCATCACTGAGAAAGTTTACTACAATGACTGGAAATAACCGGCTCGCTTTAAAAGTACCCAGAATCTCTTTGTAGAATCATCAAATTCATCGTTTAGCTTATAACGCACATGGGTTTTTCTTCGTAGTTAGTGCACAGGTGTATCGCATCATTGTAATATTTTTTTACAGCGAAGCTGTGTATGGCTATGGATCCGGGATTTTACGGCGTCCGCGTGGAAAAAGTCTCCCCGATTAGGTTAGAGTGAAAGAGGCTACAACTAAAGCATACGCATATATGCTCGGCTTAACGGCCACGTGTGTCTAAAACGATGTGTCTCTGTGAATCTATGACGTACTGCGTGACGTAGTTTGCGCCTGATAAAGCGACTAAGGGTAATTTTGGGTACCATTTCGCTCCCCCGTTGCTATGGGAAGGCCACGCGTGATCCGTAGGCTTGAAGAGCAACGTATCTCCGAGGGGCGACAGCGAGAGCAGTGGCGGGAGAGTTACCGTCGACGTCGTGCTAACCCGGCGGCCCGAGAAGAAGAGTGTGTCCGCGACGTGGTACGTAAGCGACGAGCAAGAGCCGACGACGCATACCGCGACGCCGAGAATGCCGCTAAGAGACGTCGACGCCATGAGGGCACGGTGCCGGGATTCGAACGCAAGCTTGCAGAGAGACTTTCTCGATCGCACCTTCGGATCAAGCTGCCGAGTATGTGATGGCCTATGGTTCGATAACGAACTCTCGGAAATCAACGGCATGCGGTCAGAAGAGCGACGGCAGAAGGCGGTATCAGTGCTGACGCGGCGCTTTCCTGGCGAGAACGTTGGCGAGTGGCAACCGCACGAACGCGCTCGTGCCAGTGATCACGCGTTCATCGTTGTCGTCTACTTGCACAGCTGGCTGCGTTGCCACTCATCATTCCAGCGTAGAATTTCACTTATTTTCTGTCACCGTGATGGGGAGGCCGCGTTTACGGGAGTATGAGCCATTGCTTAAGGGGGTATGAGCCATTCATTGTCTTGCGTGACGGACAGGTTTAATAACGGAGGTGATACGCGAATGTGTGTGCATACCTATCGTCACGATGACCGCCGATCAGAACAATAAGTATGTTCGTAGATTTGTTCAAAATTGTGTCACCTCTGCGTCGTGCGCTAAAAGCTTCGCTGGTCATCCACCTTCACTGAGTGGAATGGTTCAGTAATTTTTTTCTCTTCGCTCATATTTAGCCACAATATATTTATTCCTTAATTTATAGATACTGTTGATCCGAAGGTCGTTACAGGTCAAGTAAAATTTCTGTCACACAGGTAACTTACATACTTTTAAAATGTTTAATTTTCATTGAGTTTTATTTTTTAAAGTTGGCTTTACTGGGTTGTGTGCCGAATCCGTTGTTACAACTGTACAGTTATTTTTTTACATATACAGTGATATTTTCATATTTGTATTTGTAATACTAAAAGTTATTGTTGTTATTTGCAATTGTTTTAATACTACTATATATCAATATGTTCCATTGTGTATAAGCAACCCACATACACAAAGAATTTATGTGCAATTTTCGCTATAATATCTGATGAGATTGGCAGTATTCTTAAATAAATAAATAAATAAATAAATAAATAAATAAATAAATAAATAAATAAATAAATAAATAAATAAATAAATAAATAAATATTCATAGTGTTTCCCTAATCTGGCACACAATGGAATCGTGAGTCCTAAGAGTCTGTTGGGGTGTACGCGACTGAAGTAGTAGTTATCTTGAATAATCGCGAATGTGTCGATCACCCATGTCGCCCTATATGCTTGAATTGTTTCGTGTGGAACCGGTATTACCGTTATTAGTTTTTATTCTGTTCAGGTTCGGTTCGGGTTCAGGCATGTTGCAAGAATAACGGTTCGGGTCGAGGGTCAGTGCCAGCCAAAACTCCGCTTCTGGCATGGTTTTTCTCACAGTTTTGGACCATTCGTCTCCTATATAATGTGGGATGAAATACAGCTTGCTGTATCGGAAGTCGCTTTCCCACACCCGCGGGCCATTGCGAGGACATTTGCGCAATGTCCTCGTAAAGTGCGACTGGTTTATGAAGCAGGCAGATTCAAGCGGCCAGTCCTTGGAGCTAACCATCGCGGAAGTTCGGAGAGGTTGAGTGCAGCAGTAGTTGCTGGTTGTCTCCTGTTCCCAAGTTTCACTTTTTCGCCTGTCTTATCTCAATGCCCTACGGTTGGTACGACTTGCGGTTCGCCGATAGGCCGGAGGCGTACCGGGGCCGCGGCCACAAGAGCTTAGTGTTCCAACCTAACGTGTTTCCGGGTCGAGGCCTGATGTAGCTTTTACATCCCAAACTCGATTTCCTTTCTTGCCGTGTTGGGAAAAAAAATCAAACAAAGGAAGGAAGTGCACGGGTTCACCCGCGAAGTGCAGCAAACAAGCGTCATTTGAATTCCGAGGCTACACGGCAGCTTTTTCCCTGAGGCAGGCGAGCCCTAATGAACCCTTTCGCTTTGGGCACAAGTGATTGCCGCTGTTAGAGCGATGCGGCGACGCGAGCAGCCGATCTGGACAACGCCGCCCTGCAGCCCTGGCCACGCGAAAGCTCGCCGGGAGTCGGCGCCGTCCACTTGTGCGCGCACGCATGCACACACCGGTACACGCACGCGTTCTGATTCGGAGCACAAGGGCGTGGGTTCAATTACCGGTCTCAGCAGCTGCACTCTCAGGCGCTTGTAATCCAAAATCAGTTGTGTAGCAGGCTTAGGCACACGTCACAATATAGCTCATGAGCCATTATTCCGATCATATATAACTATATATATTCGCGCTTTCAAAGGCCTTGAGGAGGCCCCGCAGTCGATCAAAGATGGCGGCCTGATCCAATACTCCGTAGATGCTCACTTAAGATCTGTCCTATTTTTTCCTCGATTGTGACAATGAATTTCTGTGTTTTGTTGCAGGCGAGCCTCTTGTGTGGACCAAGTGCTTAGTGTTTGTCGGCGTCAAAGAAAGAAAATTGCAATAGAAGTCGTCTGCTGCGAAAACGGAGCCTCATACCGTCTTGGTGTGTTACTGTGGTGGATTGGAACTGAAGCCGTTGTCAGTGACGTTCCTGTACCGTGGAAAGATCGGAGAAGTGCAAGCACGTCTCTGGTACGCTGAAACAGTGCTACAGCTATGAAATACTTTCATTTGACATGTAGAGTAAGCAGCCAAATGACACGACTCACCGTGGTGACTTGTTTACTTTTTATTGCAGAAATCTAAACAAGTACTGCACTAGGCACACTCGCAATTTAGCGAAAGCGAGTGTTTGCAAAATATTGATTTCGAAATTTTGTTGCCAAGTGCAGGCGTATACGTTCACTAGCGAAAACGCCGAACAGTTGTGTGCTAATACGAAGGTGACACTTCGCGCCAGAGGCCGTGAGCGCGTAATGATTATTTATACGTGTTGTTTCATGGGCGCCTGATATTTCGTGTAAGTCATCAACTCGATAACGCTTCGCGTGGCTGGCGCTCGGATGTAACCTAATTTGTCAGCTACTACTACTTTAGGAGGTAGTATCTAGGTATTGGAATTCAGTGTGAATTCAAAAGAAACGTTTATTTATTAGGCTCTGCATCCCTTAGGCTCATAGTATTTCCTTAGGAATGGGCTTGCCCCTACCTGACTTAAGCTGGCCATGATCATGACACAGCTTAATGCCCATGATACGTAGTATCACAGCTACGTACTCAGCTATGGTACTATAGTCCATAGTACTATGGCACACCTCATATGCAGTTCGCGAGGTTTGTCAACAGAGTTACTAAGAACGTGGAAAACGTACTAAACAACGTTTTGTGTAAGTATGTTAGACATTCATGCCACACTTTCGGCATACTTCAAGATCTCTTATCCATGAAACATGTTCGCCTCTCGCGCGGGCGCTAATCGCGGAGTGAGTAAGACGGTGACTAACATGGCTGATTCCATTAAACGCCGGTAATCATCGGAGTGCGAGAGCATGCCAAACTATGGACCCGCTGTGCTTGCTTGGGATGTACCATGCTTGCCTGACTTTTGAATATGTACCTGTAGCGCCTTGTTTCTTGTGTTGCTGAAGAGTCTGCTCCCATGTAATAAAGAAAAAAAAATTGGGATGTATGGCCTAGTGGTTACGACGCTCGCTTACTGACCAGGAGTACGCGGGTTCGAATCCCGCCTTCGCTAGGAACTTTTCTTGGTATCACGCTTCTCTTTTTTTCCTCTCTGTTTGGCGGCGCAGTCGGTTGAACCCCGGTGCCGCGGCGGAAGCCCCGGTGCCGTGCGCCAACGCGAAGCGGGAGGTCTTTGGTGTGTTGCTACGCTGCGCTCCGCAACACCCCAAATAAAAAAAATACCTCTCCAGTCAGGTATACACTGCTTCCTCCCTGATAGTGAGATTATATTTGGATCATCAAAACAGTGATGCGTTTATTTAGGAATACCATCGATGCCGTAACAGCAGCCACAGTCGTGCCTAGTCTCCACCAGCGTGTTCTCCGTTCCAACGGCGGCGGTTAGAAACATGGTATGCACGAGTGGCGCATGGCGGCGCCAGCGGTCGAGCACTGGGCTTGGGCGCGAATAGAAACACGCGTCCCGGATAGATTTCTTTACGACGCGGCCGCGGTGCGGCTGCTGTTTCCTGAAAGTCGCGAATAGCACACACGTGATACTATTCACAATAGAAAGTCGCGAATAGCACACACGTGATACTATTCACAATAGAAAGTTGATGGAATGCACGGGAAAGACGTGAGAAAACTATGGTGGCTTTTTATTATAGTGTAGCGACTTCAGTCAACACTGGTTTATAAAAGAAATGTCACAGTTTCGCCTTAAGGGCGAAGCAATGAATGCGATAGCAACACAGCAATGTCATACGAAGTAAGGTGAGCGGCTTTGGTAGCAATATGAATTGTAGTAAACATGAGCTGATTAAGTAAGCAGGTGTGCTGCGGCGTAAGTAGACCGACATGAAGAGAGACTCGATGACCACGAGAAGGCGCGTGTGAAGCGGTGGTGTTGATGAGAAGCGCTTCCCGTGGGCAGCGCGTGCGAAGGGACACACCTGTAGCGCTGCACTGCCGATCCGGGCAGCATTGCATGTGTAGCGTGCGTTGGAAAATGTGGCCCGACTATTACTAACTGAATGAACAAGCGTGGTGTGAGCGCGCACAAACAAACACGAATAGATCACACTGAATGACTGCAGAAAACGACTGCCAAAACGCTGGCAGCAAGCCCATACGCCGCAGCGGCGAAGGTACGTGCGGTCTATCGCTTCAACGGAAACTGAGCGGCGAATGCAGGGCGCATAAAGGTCAGAGCCGTGGGGAGATAAGAGACGGTGCGGGCGGAGCGACGAGCCTGGTTGTTGGCAGAGTAGAAGTGCGCTCCCCCCCCCCCCCCCCCCCCCACCCTCCGGCGCTGGCTTCCCGCTTCCTTGCTTGCGCGTGGGAGATTGAGTGCGTTCGCTCTCTGTGATAGCGCGCGTCCCCGCACGCTTCCGCTCGAGCATACGGCGCGCGGCGAAGATTTTATCTATAGGGAACCTCACGGCGACGGCGACGGCGACGCCGACGGCAGAAATCCGGTTGAAGTGTCCATATAATTGCTATCACAATAATAAACTATTTATTAAGGGGCGAACTTGTGCCCAGAGCTAAAGAGAATCACTCTGTTGCATAATTGCTATCAAAATAATATACTATTTATTAAGGGGCGAACTTGTGCCCAGAGCTAAAGAGAATCACTCTGTTGCCTGCGCAGCGAAAGTAATCGAAAGCGTTCTCTGTCGCGTGCCACTGTCCTCGAACGCTGCTCGCGGCCTCCCTTGGTGAAGCCATACGCTGTCGTTTCCCATTGGTGGGGCAGCTTCTAGGCGGGAGCTCGTGCGCACGCAGACTGGTAGACAGCAGCACTCCGCGTGTCGTGATGGGCGCTGTTGGTGCGATCTGCGTGGTATACGTGAATGGAGGCTACATGGCACTATCCTCCCTCCTAGTGCGCATCGACCCAATGCGTAAGAAAGCAACATAATATGTAGGTGTTATAGATAAAGTAACTTGTATTATGGTCGTCTTGCTGGTTGCTCCTTCCCTCTACGTATCTGTCATAATAAGGTTTCATGCGCACATGTATGCGCTCCATGGCGTTTCGTTGCGTTGAATGCTCGTGTCCGGCAGACTTGACTTCATAAGTAAGGTCACTAAGGCGGCGAACTACTTCATAGGGCCCAAAATATCGAGAAAGAAGTTTTTCAAACAGCCCCCGACGTCGTACTGGGGCCCATACCCCCACTTTGTCACCAGGTTCATATCGCGTTTCGCGATGTCGCTGGTTCTAGTGCCTTGCGTCGATCTGTTGTGGCGACGTATCCTGTATCTTGCCAAATGGCGGGCTTCCTCGGCTCTATGTAAGAACTCACCTAAATCCGGGGGTTAATCATTATCATGTATCGGCAGCATAGCATCCAATGTTGTGGTAACTGCACGACCGTACCCAAGCTGGAATGGTGTGGCTCTAGTTATCTCTTGTATACGGCGGTGTTATAGGCGAAGGTGACGTAGGGCAAAATGTCATCCCACATGTTATGCTCAACATCTACGTACATAGAGAGCATATCAGCGAGGGTTCTATTCAGGTGTTCAGTTAGACCATTGATTTGAGGATGATAGGCGGTAGTTTTCCTATGGTAAGTATGAGTCATCCTCATAAAGCATTGCTTAAGTTCCGCTGTAAAGGATGTTCCACGATCAGTAATGACGACGGTTGGAGCGCCATGCCGGAGGACTTTAACGATGAACTTAGCGACTTCAGCCGCCGTTGCTCGATGTAGGGAGTCTGTTTCAGTGTACCTAGTTAAGTATTCTGTAGCCACCACGATGCACTTTTTCCCAAGTGAAGATGTGGGGAAGAGTCCAAGAAGGCTTGCGGTGTATCTATACGCTGTAAAAGGACTGCCGGTTTCACAGACGGCGATTTTGCCTCGGACACTCGCGGCAAGTCTTAACATATTGCTGTACTGAAGCTAACAATTTGGGCCAATAGTAATTCAAACTAATCCTAGCGAACGTTCGACTAGCGCCCAAGTGTCCAAATGTAGGTTCATCGTCACATGCTTGTAGAATTTCTTGACGCATAGTTGCAGGGACTACAAGCACAAACTTTTCGCGGTTTGGCTTAACGTTTCTCTTGCATAGGACATTTCCTCTGAGGCAGAACGATAACAGTCCCCTGAAAAAAATACGTGGTACTTGGATGTTGAATCCTTCGAGGTGTTTAATGAGTGGTAGTAATTCTTCATTAGCGCGTTGACGTTCCGCGACTTAAGTTGCTTCGACAATGCCCAGGTACTGAAAGTCCTCTTCCTCTGATGGTGTTGCGTCTACTGGTGCGCGTGAGAAACAGTCGGCATCGGTGTGCTTTCTTCCAGATCTGTATACGACCATAATGTCATACTCTTGCAATCGGAGGCTCCATCTTGCTAGTTTTCCAGACGGATCCTTGAGGTTCGCCAGCCAACAAAGGGAATGGTGATCGCTAAATGCTTTGAATGGTCTGCCATATAGGTATGGACGAAATTTACTTATGGCCCAGATCACGGCGAGACATTCTTTTTCGGTTGCTGAATAGTTGGTCTCTGCTTTCGATAAGGTACGGCTAGCGTATGCTATAACCTTTTCTTCGACATTTTGCCACTGGACCAGAATGGCACCGAGACCGACATTACTGGCGTCCGTGTGTGTTTCTGTGTCACCTGTTTTGTCAAAATGAGCAAGGATTGGGGCGCTTGCAGGCGTTTTCTCAACTCATTAAACGCGCTCTGTTGCTCGCTTTGCCACACGAGGGGTACATCATCTCTTGTAAGTTTTGTTACAGGCTCTGCTATTTTTGAAAAAATGTTGGCAAATCGTCTATAGTAAACGCATAGACACAAAAAGCGTCATACTGACTTTTTGTCTATCGGCGTCGAGAACTTTGCGACGTCCGCTGTCTTTTCGGGATCTGGTCGAGCACCTTGAACGCTCATGACATGTCCAAGGATTCGAAGTTCTTCAAATGTGAACTGACACTTCCCCGGTTTAATTGTTAGGTTTTCCGAACGGATTGCCTCCAACACTAAACGCCGTCACTCTATGTGCTGCTCGAACGTTGCGGATAAGATGACGACATCATCTAGGTATACTAGGCAAGAATGCCATTTTAAGCCGGAAAATACAGTATCCATCATGCGCTGAAACGTTGCCGGCGCAGAACAGAGACCAAATGGGAGAGCTTTAAATTCATAGAGTCCATCCGGGGTGACAAATGCTATCTCGTCGCGGTCTCGCTCGTCCACTGCAATTTGCCAATATCCGCTTTTCAGATCGAGGGAGGAGAAAAATTTTGCACACCTTAGCCGATCTATCGTGTCATCGATGCGTTGGAGGGGGTATACATCCTGCTTAGTCACACTGTTCAATTTACGGTAGTATACACAGAACCCTAGTGTGTTGACTTTTTGCTTAACAAGCCCTACGGGAGACGCCCACGGACTGTTGGAAGGCTGAATGACATCGTCTTCGAGCATTTCGCGTACTTGGTTCTTGATAATCTCTCTTTCCTTCGTCCAGACTCGATAAGTATATTGGCATACCAGCCTGGTTGTCTCCTCTGTTATAATTCTGTGCTTTGTAATTGTCGTGCGCCGCACTTTTGAAGAAATAGAGAAACATTCAGCAAAATCCTGTATCAGGCTGTGTAACGGTTGCTTTTAAAGCACGGAAAGGTTCGGATTGACGGCAATTACCTCGCGGACGTCGCGGGTAGCTGGCACAGCTGCGGATGCTAGCTCTAGGTTGCCTAATTCTGTCGTTTCAGAAAACTCGTGGAAAAGGCCATAGTTGTTCCATTCGCGATTTGCTGAAACTCGTTCCCGAAATTCATGAGGAGGATATCTGCGCACCCCCTACGGAGGTGAACAAGTCCTCGTGCCACACACACGCTCATGTTCAAGAAAAGTTTCGTGTTGCTATCTTCTTCGCACTCGTTGAATGTGTCATTTTTCACGAGTACTATATATTACTCTGCTGCGTGGCGGTACAGTCACATCGTCACCGACGACTCGCACTGGAGTGATATATGGTTCTCCTTGATCCTTCCCAGGAGAAGTATAACATCCCCGTATCCTCGTATCCTCGTATCCTCGAATCCTCGTATCCGAACTCTTGCAGCGCTCCTGCCGAGAGGCGTAATAAGGTGACCACCTGCTGTGCGTATCTGAGGTCCATTCCACTCTGTCAAATCCTTTTTTAGCTTCTTCGCCAGTTCATAACTTATCACCGAATAATCCGCCCCGGTATCGCATTCAGCTCGTACCCATCAATCAGCAAAGGCAAGTCCGAAGCTATTTTCTCATTGCTGCACTTCTTTACCTGGAATCAATTGTCGATGTCACCCTGGTACTGCGGTGGAGGATCTCCGCATGTCTGATTGTTAGCGGCCCCGCCTCCACAGGTCGCTCGCTTCAGTTTTCCGGCTTCGGGCTAGGCGAACGATGCCTAGCCGTGCTTGAAGAGGCACGCGGGCTTGGCGATCGGTAACGCGTAGGGTATGGCGACCGAGGTTGGTGATGGCGAGGTGTGCTGAAACGCTGACCCGTACATAAGTACTCGTTGATGTCGGATGGTGTTTCGCCGTTTCGGGGGCACGAACATTCATAGGAAATCCTTTCGCCGTTTCGGGCCCGAGCTTTCGGGTAAGCCCGAGCCCGTGCAGTGCTCTATGGTGGAGGCTGTTGGTGTTAAAAGTGATCTGCGTGGTACGTGAAGTCAGAGAGAGAGAGAGAAACGAGAAGGGAAAGGTAGGGAGGTTAACCAAGGACGTGCCCGGTAGGCTACCCTACGCTTGGGGAGAGGGAAGGGGGAATGCAGGCTACGTGGCAATATTATGGGCTAATTAGTACATATTGCATGTCTGAAACACCGCAAGTAAAATACTATCATAGGGCATATTCAAGATGCCTAGTTTCTCTGGCAACAGCGGTGGCGCCTGCCATATATCTTGCGCGCAAGCGTACACTTTAAAAAAATCCACGCTTATCTGAGCGTGCGTTTCGGTTATTTTTGCACGCTTAGTTCTAACCGTGATATTTCTCTACGCTTACCGATCACGCCTACAAGGAGTGATCAGCAACCCCTCTTCACGCTTAGTAGGCGGGATACGGACCCCTGTTCTCACGCTTATTATGGCGTTACTATTCTCCATGCTTGGAGACGGCGCTGAGGGGGGAAGGAGGATGGGGTGAGTAGCATGCTCCATCCCCCGCCTCCATCGCCCCTTCTCTGCATGCGTACCTTGTCGGATTGGGTCTCTGAAGCGAGTTTTGCTCAACAAGCTCTTCGCAGTCTCTTCAACTTCTGCTTCAACGGCGAGACTGTGACGGACCAAGACGATATGGCACTGGTAGCAGGTCAGCGAAGTAGAAGCTCAATATGCTGCAGAGGGATTGCGCAAGACGCTGCCGCCGGTGACACTGAAACTAATCGACTAAGAAAGGGCTTTGCTAAGCCCTGGCACATTTCAACGACACCAAGAAGTGTAAAACGTAAAGAAGCCCCTCGGTCTTTCTTTTGTTTTTTTTTTTTTGTTTTTTTTTTTGCACAAAAAGACGAATTCCCTCTCAACCGTGCTCTGCTGCGCCGCGCGTTCGAAGATATCGAGCTGTATATGCAGGATAGGGACGTCAGGAGAGCATTTCTCCTTTTAAAATCCTCGTGTTTTGCACTCCATTTTGATTGTTGGTCCAAAATGCCTTATCAAATCATTTATCACTGGCCGATTTTAGTAATAAAGGCGAGTGTTCTAAGCAGTCAAACGAATGGGACAAACATATTTCTTCCTCGGTAAATGTTTTATTTAAAGTATTCATTCACAGAAAATCGGATACATTGAAACATTGATATTTAAAAACAAAACTTACAGAATTAGAATATCTTTAGATAGTTGAAAAACCTTATGTCTTTATATTAGATTGCCTTAAATGCGCAACGCGGTGAACAAGTTCTTCAATCTTGTTTGCGCCCATGACATTTCGATGCTACTTCCTGGCTTTATAATTGACTGTACTGAGCCAAGCAGTTGGCCATATGCAGCCGGATATGATATATCTTTGATATCATGGAAGCACTTTAGAAGTGTCTTTTTGTAGGGATGTGTCAGAACTGATGTCTATGATTTCATGCCCACAGCCACAGATGAGGTGCCTCCTTTCCCCCAGACAATGCAAGGTCCTATGTGATCCCTTGGCGGTGTCTGAAAAAAAAAAAAAGAAGCCTGTCGCGCTAACCAAACTATAATAGGCGAAAACATGTTTTTAGAGTAAAAACGGTAACTAACGACCGCTTGCTTTTTCACTGCTGTAACATTGATTGCACTTCTTCTGAAATGACTGGTATCGGCCGCTCTTAAAATGTTGCACTTTGGAAGTTTTTAGAAGTTCGCGATATGAGAAAGAGCGTCAACTCGCCGCAGTAATGAGCGCATGCTTTGCCAGCCTGGTTCGCAGGTATGCTTCTTAAGCGATGTATGATGGCTCAGAAAATTTCAGGATTTTTGATGCGATCAGAAGGAACTTTTTCAGTTTTTGTTAATTTTGTTCAATTGTATATGTATACTTTCAAACCTTAGTTCGCTTTTAAAGGTGACCTGAAAAATCAAATGAACAGTGCGCAAAACGCATTTAGGGGAGACGCACAGCTTAAACTGATTTTAGTCGACCATCCTCTCCATAAACATAACGTTATAAAATTCGAACTCAAGTGGCAACGTATATTCGATGCAACCTTTTAATATTGGAGTGGAAATGAGCTAAAAATGCATTCTTATGCTAAATTTCCAACACAGTGTAAATGAAAATTTTGACAAGATACTCCACGTCAACTTGTCACTACGGACTCCAACACGAAAAAACGATTGCCTTCATTTCAAGTAATGCACTTTCTTACGAAATTAACTATACGCCTGAAAAACATTTACTGCGGGTTGTTGAAGCACGAAAACGTGTATATGACTTCCGAACATGAGTTTTTTGCAATCATTTTTCACTACTAAGCGGGCATTGTCAAAAACGCCCCGACATTGCTTGTTCACCACCAGCTATGAACACTATCAAACAACGGCTTCATCGCGTGCTCAAAGCATTATAAGTGCTTTCCTTGCCAGTTATTCATTGAGCAAATACGTGGGCATTGCTGCCAGTGCGTCTTGACATCGGAGTGAAAAAGATGCCTTCATCAGCCTTTTAATGTGGTTTGCAGGTATCTCCGCTCCAGAAACATCTTCTCCTTTTATGGTTTGTTAAAAAGGAACAGGAAGAAAAACTTCAGTGGGTGGAAGAAAAAAACGACCCTCTCCAATAAAGTTGCGCAGCGACGGTGAACGCGGAGAAGCCCTCTTACGTTCAGGTTATCCACAAATAATGGAGTAAATATTTTTTCCCAATGAACACGACAAAACACCCTCTCCTTTTGACTGTGCATTCAAAAGAAACCTCTACCAAGCTGCTCAAAAACTAATTAAAATCACAGTTCTTCCCCTGCGTTGCTGTAAATCAGTGTTGTTTGTGATCAAACACTTTAGGTGTTTGATCTTTTAATTACTTGTGCTACCAGTTATAAGAAAATTACATGTCGAGTCAGCGCTAAATATAGCATGAAAGGTGCGTGTTAGGAAAAATAGGAAAGAAAACGTACTCTGATTTTGTTGTTGCATATGAAGAGCTACTATTCCAAACAAAAAATTACAAGCAATTGCATCCAGAGCTCAAACGGGCTTGGATTCATGGCCTTCCAACAAGCACCACCTTGTAAATAATACGTAAATAAAAGTTAGAATGTCTGTTCAAATCCTTTAACCTATAAACCAGGGGCGTAGCCAGGGGAATGGTTGGGGGGGGTGGGGGGGGTTCAACCCCCCCCCCCCCCCGAATTTCTTTCCGCAACCCCCCCCCCCCCCCCACTTACATACCCTTTGTTCTCGTCGCTTCGCGCTGACATCGGTGCTACTATCACAATTGCATTACTGGGCGCTTCCATTGGGGTTGGTAATTTACAGCGAATCATGTCTGCATATGGGGAAAAACTGTCACGGTGTTTGTCAAGGCTTTGACACTCTGTGACGTTTTGGGCGAGAATGTGGCGGCCGCATTCTGAAGCAACAAATGCGCAACAATAGCGCAACAAATGAAGCAACAAATGTGGTAGCCGCATTTTAGATGATGGCAAAAACGCTCGAGGCCCGTTTACTTAGATTTAGGTGCATGTTAAAGACCCCAGGTGGTCGAAATCTCCGGTATACATTTCCGCCGCTTCCCTTTCAGGTGCCGGTTAGGCCGCGCTCGCGCCTGCGCGAGAAACGTCTCTTGTTTGCGATTGCACCCCTACGGAAGGCCGGTAGTTACTGTTGTGTTGTTGAATCCCAAACCAGCAATTACGGAAGGCTGGTAGTTGCTGTTTTGTTGTGGAATCCCAAACCAGCAATGTACACACGAAGGGGTTGATGACAGCAGTGAAATTCCACCGACTCGCAACAGAATGCACGAAACAGACAGCCGACAAGCATGGATTACTGCTGTGCGCAGTACAGCGTAAGTAAACTTTTGTTGCAGGCGCTGACAGTTCTCGTCGGAGTTGATTATGTGCACTATGCACTGAACAAGACCGGAGTTCATTCCTACATCACTAGTACACCAATAAGTCGAGATTCTGAGAGGTACAAGGCCGCTTCCTGTTTGCACCGGCGTAAGTGAAGCAGGAATCAGTTGCACGCACTACTTAAAATACGTACACATGCCATATCTATGCTGTGCGGTGAAATATTCTGTACCTTTCTGAATCTGTTGACGTAAAGGCAAATGACGGCTGCACGCTCGCACACAGCGGAAGACACAGCGGCCCATGCACTTGCCGCAGGAAATGCAACCCTCTCGTATGAGGGAGCAGGGCGACGAAAGCTTCGAAAAAAAAAAAAAAAGCCTTACGCGTTTTTGCGCGTATTTAAGGTTCCTAGCGCAAAGACGCAAAGAACAAGCTATTGCTATGGGAGTAGGTATAGCCTGGTCACACGTGCATTTTCACGCGTATAGCCGTCCTTGACTTGTTAAACGCACTTCGCCCCGACGAGGACGACGCCATCTACGCTTAACGGAGATTAACAAGTAATGATGTCTTCTCCGATCGGGCGGGTCGTCTCAATGATGCGTTTTCGAAGACTGGTCCATTCAGTGGCGCGATGAGAGACCATTGCTCCAAACGCCCACTGTACCTGTCGTACTTACTGTATTTACTGAGCTTACTTTACTTTTTGCTTAATTTTCTCACAAGCACACGCACACGCGAGGGGGGGGGTCCCACGTCTTTGATATACATGTATAGAGTATGTTTAAACTACCCATATTTATTATCGATCACGCCACGTAGAGGAAAGCAGAAGCTTGCCCCTGCCACCGACAAAAATTTCTGGCTACGCCCCTGCTATAAACAATAAATACAAGCATCATGCAGAAGTGCCCGCGATACAATCGAACACGGCAAAGTCTTTCGCGGATTGCGCGATGGTGCACCACTCGCTTGACGCACCTGCACAACAGCGCCGATCACCTTGCTCAATGTTGCGCTCAATACGCCGTAATCACATTCATGCGCCACTAACAGTGTTCTCAATCGTGAGAAGAGACATGGTGCAAGAAGCAAAGTGGCAACTCCCAGCCCGCCACCCTTGCCTGTAACGAAGTGGTAGCGTGCGCACGGAGGGAATGGTGAGCTGGCGGATATATAAATAAAAGAAAAAAACAACACTATACTCACATAATGCGCCAGAATATAACGCTCGAGGCGAGTTCCGACTTCAAAAATTTCTAAAGTAACCTGGCGATATAATCGTGCGCATTCGGTACTTGACCACAATAAACAGAACAATTCAGAGTAATTCAACAGTACTTGACCACAAGAAACGCAAGAATTCAGAGGAATTCAACAGTCCGGCTTCCAAACTTCTTAAAAATCACGAAGCTGACTACTCTTTATTTAGATAAAAGCTACTGCTAGCGTAGAAGGTTCTCGCTTTCAACTGAGATGCACCATTAACGCAAATTTCGCACCAAACATGATCAAGCAGACACAGTAAAGCATGACGAATAAATAATTAGCCACCATTTAATAACAACGAACCATGACTTACCTATATATTGTAATCGTCCATGAATGGCAGGTGAGTGGCTGCAATATCAACACCATCCATGTGGAACTGCTGCTGCGGAACCATCAGACCATGGTGGATTTTCTCGCGTAAACTCGGGCAGTCGTACTCTAATTGCTTGCATCACCCGCGTTGCACGCCAAGAATGTCTGTTGAAGCGAACATGGCGATACACGCCAACTCTGACAAAAGCTACGCGCTGCAATGAACGAACCTCGTGACACGCCGCCGGTGAATCTACGCCAAAAAATGGTCGATAGCAAGCTCTAGCTAACTGCGTCGCGCGTGACTACGGACAATACCTGCGCCTTTATTGTCATCGTCCTTCGACGCCAAGATCGACAGCCTCCCCCAAGTAAAGTTCTGTATTCCCAGTAGGACGGTGAGAAGGCGCAGAGAGTTTTTCTCCATCGCCCACGCTCCGTGCAGATCACGTGATAAATCGCGCCTCCCCGATCTTTATATGCGTGATGGGAAGTTTCCGCGCGAGTGCTTCGTGGGATTTTTAAGCGTTTGATTTGCGGTTCTCACGCGTACGCGACTCGCTCACGCTCGCACTAGACCGAACCATGGCACGCAGTCAAGTCCTCACGCTTACATGAAGGAATGTCGCGCTTATTTTCGGTCACGTGGTGCTTGATACGTCATACATGCCTCGTTTGCATGCGTACCACGCTTAAATTAACAGTTTAGCGTGAGATTAAGCGTGGAATTTTTTAGAGTGTACTAGGAGCGATCCGTAACCCCTCTTCAGGCTTAGCAGGCGTGATAGGGACCCTATTCACACCCTTATTATGGCGTGACCATTCTCCACGTTTACAGACGGCTCCTGAGATATACGCGCCCGAGGGGGGAATGGGGGTGGTTTGGGGAGCATGCCCCCCCCCCCCCCCCCCTTCCCCCGCCGCCATCTCTGCACGCGCGGGAGGCAACGAAGAAGCACCGGCTCTTGTCGGCTTGGTTTGCTTCTCTGACGCGAGCTTTGCTCACCAAGCTCTTCGCAGTCCTCTTCTTTAACTTCTGCTTCACCGGCGCGGACTGTGACAGTGGCAGTGGCAGCAGGCCGGCGAAGCAGAAGCTGCATATGCTGCAGACAGATTGCGCAAGACGCTCCCACCAGTGAAACTAAAACTAATCCACTAAGAATGGGCTTTGCAAATCCCTAGGCACATTTCAACGAAGCCAAAGAATGCGAAACGTAAACACGTCCCTCGGTATGTCCTTGCACAAAAGGACGAATGTCCTGTGAACCGTGATCTGCGGCGCCGCGTATTCGAAGATAGCGAGCCGTGTGCAGGATAGGGACGTCATGACAGCATTTCCCCATTAAAATCTTAATGGTATTGGACAATTGTTTCGATTGTTGGCTGAAAATAGCTGATCAAATTATTTCTCACTGGCTTCTTTTTTTTTAAAAAAAAGGCGAATATTCCATGCAACGAAACAAATATGACACATATTTCTTCCTGGGTAAATCATTTATTCATGGTATTCATTCCCAGAAAATAGAATACAATGAAACTTTGATGTTTAAAAACAAAAGTTACAAAGTTATAACACCCTCAGATCACCGAGAAATCATAGGCTCTATGTGATCTGGATTTAAATGCGCAACGCAGTGCACAAAAAATCGTTAATCATGTTGGCGCCCATGTTATTTCGTTGCTTGTTTCTGGCTTTATAATGGATAGCACAAAATAATTGGCCATATGATGCAGAATATATTTTCTATAATATGGGCATAGGGCACGTGACTGTAGTGCCGTTTCTAGGGATATGTCATCGCTGATCTCAATGTATTCCTGCTCACAGTGGCAGATCAGGAGCCTTGTCTCCCCCCTTCAGACAATGCAAGGTCACTTAGGGGTATCTGAAAAAATAAGTCTTAATCACCAGAGTATCATGCTTGAAAGCTTCTTTTAGACGAAAAGCGGTAACTAATGGCTGATTGCTTTTTCACTGCTTTAACACTGATTGTACTTCTTCTGACATTTCTGTTATTGTTAGCTCTTAAAGTGCAGCAGTCCGGAAGTCTTTAGAAGTAGGTGATATGGGAAAGAGGGTCAATTCACCGCAATAATGAGAAGCATGCTCAGCAAGCCGGGGTTTCAAGCACGCTTCTATAGTGACCTATGGCGGCTCCGGAAACTTCAGTATTTTCGACACGATCAGAAGGAACTTTTTTTCAGTCATTGTTCATTTTCATCAGTCCTACTTCCAAACCTTAGTTCGCTTTCAAATCAAACCTGAAAAATGAAGGAACATTGCGCAAAACGCATCTATAGGTAAGACACATAACTCCAAGTGATTTTAGTCGATCATGCTCTTCATAAAAATGCTCTTCATAAAAAAAAATTAAAAATTCGAACACAACTGGCAACGCATTCGAACAAACCTTTAAAATCTAAGCAAAAATGAGCTAGAAAAGCGTAGTTATGCTTAATTTCCAGCACAATGGAGATGGAAATTTTGACCGTAATGACATTCTACGTGAACTTGTCAAGCGTGAACTCTCACTGCGGGCATAGATGGGTTTGCAGCTGGAAATCAAGAGCTGCATAAGTACATTTGCAACGGCAGAGTATATTCGTGTTCATCGAACACAGTCACACTTCCTCTCTTTAAAGCCCAAAATGTAAAATATTCGGAGATACACATTGACGTCGTAATTCAGAGCTCAATTCAGGTTTCAGGTAGCACCTGTGCTTCCAACCTCGCATGCAGCGCTTCTAGATGCTGGTTATACTGTCAGTGGACAAATAGCTGACAAAATTATGGATGTTCAATTTATCGGCAGCGGCATACGCGACAAATAGACCGATCAGCGGACTCGCCGGCAGCGGAAAAACGTCACCGACGGGCAGTGGAGAACCACCTCACTTGTGAAATTTGCAGAAAATCCACTGCCAGCCGGTGTGCCGCTCGCCGGCAATCTTGCAATGTACTCGTACCTTAATTTCCGTTAACGCGCAATACTGCAGCCTTCGGTATGCTTCTGAAAATTACGCTAAAAGGTTTATGGTCACTCTTTGTAATGTTTATTAACGACTATTTTATTACCCGTTGACCCTTCATGATGAACAACACATTAGTTTTATCAGGTATCGGTTTTCGTAGCATCCTTGCCCGAATCGCACGTTCACCAGAGCAAGTACCAGACAGCATAGGCTGGTATATACGAAATCATTTATTTCGATAAATACCTTTTCTAACCAGCAATGTGTCTGCCGAGCATATAAGCACACAATATGGAGCGCACACAATGCAGAACATCTACATTAATTAGGCGCTAAATACTATCGCAGACACAGCGGTACAATGTACAAGTGCCCGCGATACAATCGAACAAAGCAAAGCCTTTCACTGAGTGCGGGATGGTGCACCGCGCGACCGCGTAGACCGCTCGCTTGACGCGCCTGCAGAACAGTGCCGACAATCTTGCTCAAGTTTACGATTAATACGCCCGAACCAAATTGATGCGCCATTAACAGCGTTCTAAATCATGAGAAGAAACATGCTGCAAAGTGCACAGTGCCAACTCCCAGCTCGCCATAGCCTTGCCCGAGGCGAAGTGGCAGAGGGCACGAAGAGAACGGCGAGCTCGCGAATATATATATATATATATATATATATATATATATATATATATATATATATATATAAATTAGACACATCACCATGTTACATTCGCGTCATGAACCAGAATATATGCGAGGCGCGTTCCGACGTCAAAATTTTCTAAATTGACCTCGCCTAATAATCGTGCAAATTTGGCACTTGGGCAGAATAAACCGAATTCAACGAATTAAGACGAATTCAACAGTTGACGTTAAAACTTGTTAAAAAGGCACGAGGCTGGCTATACTCTTTATTTCGATCAAAGCTACTGCTCGCGTAGAATGTTCTCGCTTTCCACTAAAATGCACCGTTCAGGCAATTCTGCACCAAACACGACACAAGCAGACACCGGAAATCATGACAAATAAACAGTTAGCCGCCATTGAATAAGAGCGAATCATGGTCAATATTATTACCTGTATATTCCAATCGTCCATGAATGGTATGTGAGGGGCCGCAATGATATTCAACAATCATATAGATATGCTGTTCCTGAGCTTTCAGACCTAGGTGGGTTTACTCTCGTAAACTCGGACACAGTCGCACTCTGTATATGCATGCACCACCAGTATACGCCAAGAATGTCTGTAGAAGTGAACATAGCGATACACACTAACTCTGACAATTAGGCCGAAGGCTCTGTGCTGCAATGAACGCACGTCGCGACAGTCCGCCAGAGAATCCGCACAAAAAATGGCCAAGAGCAGTCTTCAAAACACCACGCGGTCTTCATCGGCCTCCCCAAGAAAAGTTTCGTATTCCCCGCACGGCGGTGAGAAGGGGCAGAGTACAACACTTGCGTTTCTCCCGCGTACGCGGCTCGCTCACGCTCACACAAGACCGAACCATGACGGCACAGTCTTGTCCCCGCGCTTACAGGAAGGAATGTCACGCTTATTTTCGGTCACGTGGTGCTTGAAACGTCATCCATGCCTCATTTACATGCGCGTCACGCTTAAACTTACTGTTTAGCGTGAGATTAAGCGTGTAATTTTTTATAGTGTATATGGCCCTCCACAAGCCTACAAAACTGCAATCACCTTTTGCTAATCTCTACTGCGGACATGTTTACTTTCCCTCTGCTATCCTTGGATTCCGCTCCAAGGGCTCTCCGCTTAGTAAGGGTGTCTCCCCACAGTAAGGGAGCACCAAAGTTCCATGTAGGGGGCTTCGCCCCCACCATCAATGGCAATAAATGCTTCTACCCCCACCATCCCTGAGCCTGAGGGCTTTAAGGAGGCCAGCAGAGCTTAAACCGGCAACTGGGTTGATATCTTCGCATTATAATAAAACATGTTCCGCCGTTTCCATAGCTTTACCGCAGCAAGCGCATTCCTTGGTGCACCTCGCTTATAGTTACAGGTTCTAAGGCATCCTGATCTTGCTTCGCAATGAGTTTCCCTTTCAGTTATCATAAATTATTTCTTTCCTAATTTCGTTTTTACCTCTCAGGTAGTTACTCACAGCCGCTTTCTTTTCTATTGCCGCCATCCAGGAGATTGTCTCCGCCTTATTTGTTGCTATGTTTCTTTCTATACCGGTCGCATAATTGCTGGTAAACTTCCTAGTTCTTTTTGAATGCGTAAGCATTTCTATGCTTACCCAACGAGAAAAACCGTCCATCCGTCCGTCCGTCTGTCCGACGCTCCCGTAAGACAATCGCTGTCAATATAGCGTCCGCAGCTGCGAGCGAATTCACTGTCGTGCTGCCTCTGGCTTCGACGCCAACTACGCGGCGAGAACACAGCACACACAAAGCTATTAGCACTGGCGCACTGTGTCCCCCATCGTAGATCGCTTTCAAGATAGGGACCCGCGCGGGCGCGCCATACGCAGCCGCCGCCGGAGAACGGCTGGTCATGGTTGATAATGGCCCAACGCGGATGGGTAAGGCGCTAATAAGTGATACCGGCTTATAACGATCGGAACATCATCAGCACATCTGGCGCCGCCACCTGGAGTAGTTTACTTGCCTAATCAATTCACCTTGTGCTGCCGTCCGCACCAATTCGTGTCGACGCAGCGCTGTCGTTTATACTGGTCAGATCAAGTTTCATAACATTGATAATGACACCAGGCTGTGTGGGGATCAGCAAGTTGCATAATGCTTGCCATAGTTAAACAACTCTCTCAGCAGTTACTGCGTGAAACGCTTTGTATTGCGATAGCAATTATAGGGACACTCCAGGCGAATTCCCGCCGCCGGCGTCAGCCGTGATGCTTCCTATGAAGTCCAAGTCCGATAGCATCGGGGCCGCGTGCCGTATGCTGTAGGTGCGAGCGAAAGCTTGCGAGGGTGAGCCGAGGAGGATCGTTGCTTGAGACGGCCATGTCTTCTCGCGCTCGCAAGGGAGGAAGGCGGGGAGGGCGCGCATAGTTTTACTCCACTTTGAGTCAATATTTTTTTTTGTACAACTACTTGAACACTCTCACTACCCATTTACTTTCTTTCCTAATCCTCAGACGTTCTTCGAAATCAATTTTACTCTGATCTTCCCTCCCTTCAAAGCTTGTCCGGCCCGTATCACCCTGTAGATTTTCATTATTCGTAGTCTTCCCGTGACCGTCCAATGCGAGGCGTCCTACCGACCTTTGGTTGCCATCGAGTCCTGATTATACCCATGACTTCAAGCAAACAACCGTAATTCCAAATGTAAGTCTTGCAACCATTACACCTCTCTGGATACCCCGGAATGCCTAGTACCTATTATATCTCCCAGAGTGCTCTGTATTTCAATATGGCTGCATTTCTCTTCCCCTTTGCCTTTAATGCTTTTTTCCGTGTTTGCATATACCATTGCATTGGTTTATTCATACACCGAGGTATTTTTATTCTCTTACCTAGACTATTTCTTGGCTCTGTATTGACACTCCCAGTTCAATGTTGTCATTGAATGCCGTAGGACCGTTTTTTTAACGCTAACTTTCAATCCTAAAATAAGATATTCCAGTCCACAAATATTAGCCAGAGGTTGCATATCACTTTCCCTGTCAGCAATCAATACAATGTCGTCCACATAAAAACATACCTGGGAGTGACTGCTCTATTACAGTGCCCATCTGTTTGTATGAGAGATTAAATCCGATATTGGTTCCTTCTAGCACCCGTCTCATCCTTATCATGTACATCATATACAGTAGCGGGGATAAAGGGCACCGCTGTATCAGTCCCTTGGTTATATCAAATTTCTGCTCGTTCCTCATCCCTTCCCATTCAACGGAAAGGGTATTTTCTAGGTAAAAACGGTATTTTCTACAGCTATATGTCAGAACGCGCCACGACATGTCCACTTTGGCGCTTGTTGGGGCGTGGCTACGCATGACCTCTAAGTTTAGACAGGGTGTGATCTCTGAGGCCATGGCTAAGGAGAAAGAGAGGACGACATTTCAATTTGAAAACCGGCGCGCGAGGTTGGCGCGGTGCATGTTATGGCAACAAAAAGGGTGCCCGCAATTACTACGACAAGATTCCTCGAACTCGATACCGTGCAGCGTCAGCTGTTTGTTTTTTTGTGCAAAATTGTGTAATACAATGTCCAGCTGCTTTGGTCTCACTGATACTGGCAGTATAACAAATAGAAAAGAAATCACCGACGATTACGATACTCCCTAATGCAAAATTTGAGCGCCGCTCTATACGTGTTTTCATTTCGCGATATATTGGCTGGCGCGGATAATCTGTCTCGTGCGGCACGTTGGAAACAGAGCGAAGTGTGGCGCGTCGGCCTCGCTAATGGTGAGATCTCGGCGAGAGGCAGCGCGAGGGTGACGCGTGGGCGCGATTCACATCAGCCGCCGCAGACAGACCTCCGCTCATACCGTGCTTTGTTTCCATATATGGTATCAGTGGCATCATCGGTGAACAGACGACGCGCGCTACTCTGGCGACATCTCGTAGCCATCGTCGCCGCAGAGCCCGTCGTGCGCGACAGTACGCTTTTCTTCTCACGCTTTCGCCATACCCTCCTCCTCCGCCTCATGGTTCCGCTACACCCCCCTCCTTCGCTTTCCACCTCGCACTCTCTTCACTATCGCCTTCTTTCATCCCCCGCTGCGCTCCGCATTCGCACTTTCATCCTTCGCTGTGCTCGTTCGCTCGGTTACGTCGAGGACACCGACGCTTGTATGCGTTCTTTTGCAGCGCTAACCTCAAGAAGGGAAAGTTATGCTTACAGCAGGCCACGTCTGCGAAGTCGAGGATGGCGGTTTCAGGTGGATTAAAAGTCACCGGGACATGCGTTCCTCAAACCAGAATCAACGCAGCGATGAAGGAGAATTGTATTATAGAAGTCCCCTGCAGCAATATGGCCATCGGGTTCTTGTTTTCAGGTTAACAACAACCGAAGAATTCCCCTTTCATCCAGATACGTGTACGATAGTATGTGTTGTCCATGATCCATAGTTCAAAGTCTTCTTCAGGTTGGTCACTACTCATCTGTCACATCACCGTAAGCCTGCCCAGTCGCTAGAGAATGCTGCCACAAACACCGGAGCCGATCTCATTCCCATAGGTGATAGCACTGACATGATATAGGGACCTACAATTTCAATCGAAAGACTGCCTGTTCTTTGCTTCAAATTGTTTGAAGGGACCCTTCGCCATTACTACTGTGGCCGAAACGCAATGAATATTGGCCGAACTTCGTTCGTGGTAGCGAGCTTCGTGGAGCGGAACTTCGTTCGCTTTGGAGCTCCAATTTAGGCCAAGGCAGCTCGCCGAAATTTTAAGGAAATTCATTCCTGGTATCATTAAGCCGATTAATGCGGTTGAAACCATAACAAATGGAGGTCTGTACACCATGAAGTGTCTTGCCCCCGCGGTAACTAGAGCTGCCTCCTTTCTCGCCTAACACGAATATATAATTTAAACACTTCAAGTGGGCAACACATTTACCTGCCAGGAATCGTTTCCTAATTTCCCCATGGAATTCTGATAAACAGTTTTTCTTATGTTTCCTTGAACAGGCGACCAACGTCTGCACACTAATGCTTCGGGGTGTTACAATTAACGTTAGCCAACTGTTCAAAAAAAAGGAAAAAATAATGCACGGTGCAAAGTACGATTCTAAGACCTCTGACGACTCAACACCGCAGGTCTTTGAATCGTACATTGCATTGTACTCTTGAAATCTTTTTAATTGAAAATTCATGAGTGATTCCACTCTGTGAAGGTGGATGACCGGCGAAGCTGTTTAGCGCACGACACAGAGGTGACACAGAATTTTGAAGAAAGGTACGAACTTATATGTATTGTTCTGATCGGTGGCCATAGTGACGATATATGTAGGCACACGCATTCGCATATCCCCTCCGTTAATAAATCTGACCATCACGTAAGACGGACATACCCCCTTAAGCAATGGCTCATACCCCCGTAAACGCGGCCTCCCCATTACGACGACAGAAGAGAAGTGAAATTCTACGCTGGAATGACGAGTGGCAACGCAGCCAGCTGTGCAAGCAGACGACAACGGCGAACGCGTGAGCAGTGGCACGAGCGCGTTCGCGCGGTTGCCCCGAGGGGCGCGAACCCCCTGGTCGCCCTATCAGGCGCACCTAAGTCACGTACTACGTCATACATTCACAGAGACACATCGTTTTAGACACAGGTGGCCGTTAAACCGAGCTCCGACGCGAGCGGTGATATACGTTTGCTTTTGTTGTTGGCTCTTTCCCTCACTTTTTAGAGGCGAGTTTTAGGGAAGAGTTTTTCAGCGCGGACACCATAAAAACCCGAATCCTAGCCATAGACCGCTTCGCTGTAAAAAGCTTGGCTAACATTAGCTGGGGCACGCGGCATATTAGCTATTTCCATACCTGCTTCACATTCAGTGGACGGGAGATGTTACTGTTCGGCCTTTTGTTGAGCTAGCAGAAACTTTCTTTCACCAGGTGTAGGTGCAGAGCTACAATTCTGGTTTTCTGGAATTAGGCCCATTGTGGCTAGAAATAGTAATGGAAGCAGAGTGAGGCAAAGAGTAGAAGTAATGAAATTATGCTTATCAGTGACCACCGCCATGCTTCGAAGAGCGTTCGGCTGAAGAGGTTCCTGAAATTGTCTCACCTTTTACCTGTTATTTCTACTGCGGTGGTGGCTTGCCCTGCCTTTCAAAACAATGCAGTGTTATGTGCGAAGTCTTAGTGCAATAGTTACTATGATCAGATGCTTGTGCTTTTGGCTGTTAGTATATTCTTTATTACAAGTGTAAATAGCATCATTGCGAATTCTTTTATGCTATGTTCGATTAAAAAGCACACGCCAATAGAAGTCCCAGCGCAGCAATAGAGAAAGTTCCACAAAGCCGTAAATAAATCTATAAATAACTAAACGCATTCCGTAGCTGACGCGTAACGAAATTTGTCGTTCAGATGCATTTTCTGCAAAAAAAAAAGGAAAGAAAAGGAATATCGCGGAAGAAAGGTCCAGGTGTGACTGAATTAGAGCCGTGATGGCGTTCATTCGTATCCTGAAAGGAGGCATCGCTGTAAGGCAGGTGATCTGCGCTGGCGGTAGTGGGATTCAGAGCCGGAACGATGTTTTGGCACAGTAATTGGCAGGCGAGGATTCCATTTTTGGCTGCAGCCTACGCAGCAAATAAAGCGAGCAGAACGAGGACGCGGAGAGCAGCCATCACGGATTGGATCGGCAGGCCCATTCGCCGTCTCGTGCCCTTCATTCGACACTGCATGGAGTGAATTTGCCGGCGAGGCTATCTTCTTGGCAGATTGCTCCTGTTAGGTGTAACACACCCTTGTGGCAAGGCAAGTTTCATCGGTGTTGTTTCGTGTATTCCTGCGAATATCGGTGACTGCAGGTTCAGCCCGCAACCTAATGGAACACTCTGCTGGTTGAACTACCACAAGACCTTCTACCCCCGAGTGGTACGGCTTCTTTTTTGCAGAATATTTGTGCGTTCTCATTTTTAAACATTATACTGATTCTATAGAGCAGCAGGAGGAAATTTTATTTGGTGATTAGAAGACAATATTACAAAAGATTGGGCTTTAAATTCTTGATGGCTATCGGAATAATTTGCTTTGCACTTCTTTTGCAAAAGTTATTAATAATTTTTTTGCGTGCGTAATGGCAGCGTGAGTCATAATTTACTTAAATTAGTAGAACGCAATGACCCTCGCCTTCTGCACTCGGCGGGACTTGCACACGCCCTTACCAGTTCTCGCAGTCTCGACAACTCACATTAAGTCATACTCGATCAAATGCATGTGCAACGCTGGGCCGCCACGGCCGTCGAAATAATGTGCCTTATTTTACGAGGTCGCGAGAAGTAATAGCGTACAAATTTATTCAGAAGTAATTTTGATTGGTCTTTGTGAATACAGAGGCGCACCCTAGAGATTTTTTTTCGGTATAACTGGAAAATATTTAACAATTGCTCTACACTTAGGGCGAAGAATGAAATCGCATGGTGCCGAACAATGCGGAAGCTCCAAGCCATGCTTAGCCCACCGAAGCCATTTTGAGGAATCAAGGACATTCAATATACGTTGCCCGTTTACGTGGTTTATTATGACCTTTAAACGTGGTTCTCTCGTAACAACGAAAATAATTACATACGTGACATTACGTGGCCAAATGGTCCACTGAGCATGGAATTGTATAGACCTTTTGCAGAATGCCGACAACACGGTTCTCGCCACCATCGTGATGGATAGACATGCAGGCGAGCGTTGTTGACAGCACACGTGATCTCGTTGACATAGCGTGTTCGCCGCGTAACACATCGCGGACGCTGCGGAGGAAGCTCGGGGCGTCTCCCGTGTTCAAGCGCCGTCCCATACGTGTGCCACAGTTTGTACTGCACCTTCAGTAAATCCTATTGCTTCTGCAGCGCGATTGGGGATTTGTGGAATTCCTAGACGGCAAAGCGCAGACGGCGGCAAGTCTACAAAGTCAGAAGGAGTGCAGTCTTTGTTTTGCGGCGATTGGCTGTATAGGATAATAGGTGAAATCGCGAATTTATGTAATTGCAGGCTATCTGTGTAGCTTTTAGGTGGCATTCCTGTAAGTTTGTCAACTAGCTTGCGCAAACGTTCTCGAGAAAGCAAGGATGGAATGTGTGTATCTTTGAGCAATGCTAAAAAGTTGTTTTCGTCAGAGATCTCTACTCATGCTAGCATCCCGGTATACAAGTTTAGCAGTATACCGCAAGAAAATATCACATGATGTGTACAGAGTTCTCTTCTGTGTTCATACTACAAACTTATCTGTTTGTTTTCATTTGACATGAACAAGTTTAAACAATTTTTAAACACAACAAATGTTTCTTAAATTATTTGTATGTTTTTGCGATGCATGGGTACTCACCTCAGTTGAGATATACAATTTTTAAATGATTTCACAATACGCTGTTTATTTGTCCCCTCTAAATATTTCAGTTGTAAATTCACGCATTCATCAACATGATCATCAACATGATCAACATTCATCAACATGCGGGAAGTATTCGTAAAGGTGTGTTAATTTCGGTTGCTCAATTATGCGAAATAGTACCACCTGTTCTCGTACAACTACGCATCTTGTTTCATTTTTGCAATAACGACTACGCAATGCATGCGCAGTTGAGCGGTAGATGAGGTTTATTACTTTATTTTCTATAAGACAATATTGACAACGAGTGCGAGCAACTTGGCGAATTACTGACAAAAAATATTGTGTCTCACTTATTTTGCTGAATTTAACAGCTGCTGACTAGGCAACTACATTATTGTGCCAAAATACGCAAAAAATCACCAATTATATCCTCTTTTATTGCAACCTGTTGGAAACTCACGTTAAAGGAAAGCGGCTTCTTGGCGTGAGAATTGTTTACAAGGGCTCCTCTACATGTCACGAAAGTTGCAGGTGTTTATGTGACGTCACAAACAGCTGACGCACGTGTTAGTCAGGCTGGTGTTACAAGCCACACAAAGACCGTGTCGCCCAAAGCTTCACGAACGACACATAGGTTATTATTTTTCCTCTTTCACTCTGCGCTTCTTTTCAGTCGACAGGGGATAATAATCTTCTTGCAATGCATTGAGTGTACCTTTTAAGTAAGACTAATAAGACGGCCTACTTTGTTCAACGGTATAATAATCTCGGTCCTCTGTAGTTGCTTCTCTAAAAAATACAGCTCCCTTCTCACCTTCTTTTTCATATTTTCCTGTTGCTTAATGCTTTCGGCAAGGCGATGATAATGCGGCTTTTACTACTGCACCGACTCGCGCATCAGTGGTATACCGCGTGATCATCACAGTCCGTATTTTCGTAACGTCTAGCGGAGCCATGGCAAATAAAACCCAACGCCAGCTTTCTCCGTCGACATGCCCTGCGCCAATAAGCCGCATTCCATTTGGTTTCGCCTTGCTTTTCGATTCCACAGCAAATAAGTCATGAGTGGTTGCACGTTCGATGAATTGAGTTCTTATACCGCGAATACGGAGGAGATAGCTATCTAACAAAGCAAAAATAAGAAAAAAGCGGGACAACAATGTTCTATCAGTACGGTTTCCAGAATTCAATCAAGAAGAAATTTCGGGGCAGGAGGTATCGCGTTAATAGCCTCACAGAGCGCCACGAATCCCCTCAATAATTTATGGAGCCTCATCTTGTGACTTTTTATTTTTTTATTTTTTACAAGTTAATAATGCCTCTACGAAAGAGAACGGTTCGTAGAAGTTCTGCACAATTTTCAAGCAAACTATTATGTTTCTCGACGTGTACCACGCGTTTTTCCGGAAACCGGACCAACGCGAATGTTTCTTTTTTCTTCTGGTGGAACTGGTGCTATTGTGAAACTCAAATTACCTGTCTAAAAGGCTCCGAACCGATTGAAACCATCTTAATTATCGCTTCACAGCTGAACCTGAAGCGATCGGAAACGCGAGAAGCCACATCGGAAGAAAAAAATCGCTTTAACAGATATTCCTTGAAAAGTGTTCGTCGTGGTGGCTGAGCGCGAAGCCGTGGGTCCAATTCCCGGCCGTGGCGGCCGCATTTCGAGGGGCGCCAAATGGAAAGGAGCTCGCTATTTAAATTTAGGTGGTGAAAGTCAATCCTTGTACTACGGCGGCAGTCATCACATGCTTCAGTTTGGAGACGTTAAGCAACACACTTTATTTCCATAGAAGGTGACGGCTTGGGAAACATACGGCATCACAGGAAGCCGACACGATCAGTAAATACCGACTCTGAGTGAAACACAGTCATCGGCCTATTTTTAGGTCTACTACAGGACGAAGGGATTTCCAATTACCATTGCCTTTCGCCAGCTGACTCCCACTTGCGCCTGCCAATTGCTTAATTTCATCAACCCACCTAATTTTCTCCCGCCCTTGACTGGGCTTCTCTTCCCTTGGTACCCATTCTGTAACTCTAATGGTCGATCGATTATCTGCTTTACATATTACATGGCCTGCCAATCTCCAATTTTTTTTCTCCTAATGCTAGCTAGAATATCGGCAATCCCCCCGTTTTGCTCTCTGATCCACACCACTCTCTTCCTGTCTCTTAAAGGACCCTCCACCAGGTCTGACAATATTGAGCTGACAAGCGCAGTGCATACACTGCGCGCTAACAATCGTCTCTGCTAAGTATTACATCACTACGTGCCGTGGAAAGAGCTGAAATTTCAAACGAACTCCGTTTGTCCCTTCTCTTCGCGGGCGCCGCGCTCCAATTTGACGTATATGCGCAAGTGCGCGTTCGTACTACGTCACAGCACTGCCGTACGTACTGCGTACAACAGTGCTGTGGCGTCGCGTATAGTCACACATGACTTCGAGAATTATTCAAGGCAACATCTGTTATTTCTGTAATCTCTTGCTTCAATAGACGAATTAAAGTTTAGAGAAATAATAAAACACACAAACCGAATGTCTGCGTGTTTTTGTTTTACTTCGCACCGCCGCAAGAGATGGACTTCCGTTTCGTGTGCTTGTTCGCACGTCAAGCGGTCGCGCGCGCTGAGAGCGAAACTATGGCATTTTCGACAGTGTTCTAGCGCGCAATCATGTTCCGTGATCCACTTGTGTCTGCCTCAGTGTTCATGTAGCACTGACTTACACCGCTAATCAGGTGTTCTCGTGCACAGCGCGCAAAATCGGGCGCTGCTTGAAACGAGACAAACGCATCAGCTCGCGCACGACACCGTCAGCGGAAGTGCGCCGCGCAGCAAGAAAGCGAGAGTAGTAGCAGTACTAACCTTTATTTTGTCCGAGAGAAAAAAAAAGTAGTCAGGGGCCCGTGACGTATGCGTCACGCGATCCTCTAGTTCCGCTATGGGAGAACGCAGGGGACGAATTACGCTTGCGTATGCTAGACGGGTGAAAATTAGGAGTGTGCCAAAGTTTGCGGTGAAGGTCCGGTCACGCGCCTCGAGCTATTTGGAACACTGCGTGATCTTCGTCGTCGTTCTTCTGCATGTTGTCGCTTACTGATGACAGTGTCCCAGCTATCATGCACCAAGACTTAAAAATATCCAAATGCCACGTAGCTGGAACGAAACCAAGATAATGTTGTTTGCCGTCGCTCGGAGATACTCAGATTATTTTTTGCATTTCGCCTAATTACATAATTACCTTTAATTACTTATTCAACGTCTGAAACATTATGATTTGATGAAAAAAATGTAAGTGAGAAAATTGTAGAGCAACATGCTTGAAAAACTCCCGATACAACTTTGTGATGCTCAATACGTGCTACATAAAGGTGCTTTTCCGAGCTTGAAAGAAGCCCGCGAATACATTAAAAGTGACTCAAGCGGCCAGTCGCGCGGCAATATTGCGTGTATTCGCGGGCTTCTTTCACGCTCGGAAAAACACCTTTATGTAGCACGTATTGAGCATCCCAAAGTTGTATCGGGAGTTTTTCAAGCATGTTGCTCTACAATTCTATAATATTTGAGAAGTTGATTAAATAATTAAGACTAATTATGTAATTAGGCGGAATGCAAAAAATTATCTGACTATCTCCAAGCGACGGCAAACAACATTACCTTGGTTCTATTCAGCTACCTAGCATTTGTATATTTTTAAATCTTGGTGCATGATAGTTGGGACACCCTGTATACTATACACAGCGCACCTAGATACGACAGGTATGCTTTTATGAAGCCATAATTTTATAGTAATGTACAAAATAAAGGCAACAGAGGATCTTTCCCACATTACGCAACTAGTAAGAAGAGGTATACTTTAAAAAAAGCCATGGACTTGGTCGAATATGCCAAATAAAGGCAACACAGTCATTATCTCATGAATAATTGCGTCTACCATATTTGCGCCTACCATACCATTTGCGCCTACCATATCATTTGCGCCACCATACCATATTTGCGCCTACCTATACCATGTTTGCGCCTACCATTGCGTCTACCATATTTGCGCCTACAATGAATAATTGCGCCTACATAATTGGGCCTATAGCAGAAGTTGCAAACATCGTCTTCAACATCGTCAGGCGACTGATAACCGACAGATAGGAAATTATCACATTGAAAACACACAGGAAGTTCTTATATATTCATGACAGTAGATATTTACACGGAATATACTGTTTGAACGCATAATTATCCCGCGAATGAATAAAGAAAAAATGGGAAAAGAGGGACGAAAGCGTGCCGCCATGCAGGAAATGGGAGGAAAGACCTAGCACGAGGAGGTTGGGGGTTGAATTTTGGCCTAGATTTGGTTGTTGGTGCTTAATGGCTTCCTGGTCGAGATAATGTGCACGTTTATGGAGGCTGGGTGTCCACAATTATACATGCACGTGCTGCCACTTCCTGGTTCGGGTAGGGAATTAGTGGCCACAGGTTAAGCTTAATATGGTAAAAAAATATGGGCGGAGGGGGGGTCAGATCTGCACCGGGTTATGTTCCTCGTTATGTGCAAGTGAAAAAGATGACTAATTAAGGAATGCATGAAAAAAAAGTCGCAGTTTCACCCGAAAGGCGAAGCATGGATTGCGATAATAAATTACTAAATAGCTATACGAAGCAAGGATAGTAGTTAAATGGGCCGTATAAATTTGTAAACATTCGCTTACTAACTAAATAGACAAGCACGGTGTCGCGCACGCACAGGTACACATGAACACATCTCGCTCGATGACCGTGGAAACTCGCTGTGGAAACGCCGTAGTGAAAACGCCAGAGTGCCAGCAGCAGCGGGCAAATTGAACTTCGCGCTGTCTCGTCTCGCTTCAACGTGAACTAAACGTCGAAAGCACAGCGCATACGAAACTACCGGCACTCGGCGCATGCACTTTGTCCCCATCGCAGTTCCAATCAGCTGGCCGAAGGGAACGGACGTGCCATCGGAATGCTCCGCAACCACCGAAACGCCCCGACCTTCACCATCCGCCGTTGCCCGGGCCTTTTTCGCCGGGAGTTATATGGGAAGCTGCCTTTCCATCTCACCGTTTCCCACGGTTGAGTGAGGAGTTCGGAGTTCGGAGTGAGGAGTGAGTGAGGAGTTCGGTTGAGTGAGTAGTGAGGAGTGAGGAGTTGAGAACGGTCCTCACGGTTGAGTGAGGAGTTCGCCGAGCCCGTTCGCCTGACCGTCGCCCGCACTGAATGCGCGCTCGGTCGACGACGGCTCGGAGAGCACGATGGCTACTACCTACACTACAGACGCTGAAGGCTGGACCACCATTCATTCCGGCAAACGGGTGAGCCCGCACAGTCTGTCTGCAATCTCATCATCTACAACTGCTGAAAAATTAATATACCGGCCACCACAAGGCTTGCGCCTCGTCCAAATTCCACCCGGTGAACTGCACTCCTCTCTAGGGCTGAAATCTCTTCTAAGTGAGGCAGAACTACGCTCCATTGTTATTCGCATCCTACCTGAGGGGAACATTGCCCTGCTCGTCTGCCTCTGTAAATGCGAAGCTTTTGGCAGCGGATCCTCTGACCGTCCCAAACTTCCAACTAGCTGCCCGCATCTATCAAGCCACTCCGCCCAACACCTGCCGAGGAGTCATCCATGATATAACACCTAAAACCTCCTCGGCTGTACTCATGGGAAACCTATGGGACCCTGACTCGGGCATCCTCACCGCTCGCATGATGGGCTCCACGCACACCGCCCTCATCACGTTCTCTGGGTCGCACATTCCGCGCTGGGTGAACTATCGGAGTGTGATGGTGCGCTGTGCCCCATACAGGCCTCGGGCACAATTCTGCACCGTCTTCTCCGGCCTCGGTCACCATGCGGATGTGTGCCCCAATACTGAAGTTATTAAGTGCCTTACATGTGGCCTTACACTAGATTCGCAGAACCAACCGCACACCTGTCGCATGGGCTGCCTTCACTGCGGCGGGAACCACCAAGCTGGAGATCCTCGCTGCGAAGTCCGAGCGGCTGCACACCGCGCCCTCCGTGAAACGGAGTACGCACGTCGTCTACGTCTCCGTGTTCCTGCCAAAGATCTCCAAAAAGTGGTAGAACCATCAAGTCAGCAGCAATTCATTCCCTTGACTACCTCGCTTACCCAGGTGGCATTCGTCGCCGACTCGTCCACCTCGACTGCGAAACCTCACCAAAACAAAAGCGCAAGCCAAGACATTAGCAGCAGTGTGCTCCCGAGCCGCTCCAAGACCCCCCACCGCTCACCCAGTAGACCAGCTAGCTAGGCCGCCTCAACCTCACAGGCTACAGCGGAACACCTTTCTCAGGCAAGTAAACCAAGCAGCCATTCTTCAAGCCTTCCTGCCCCAAACCCATCATTCAGCCAACAGCCCCTAAACCCCCGTAAAGCAAAACGCGACTACCACGCTGCTGTCCTCCGTACCAACTCTCCTCGGGGGGCAGAAATCAACTCTCCTCCCCCTTTACCCCCCTCTCAAACGTCATTTTCCATGGACATTACCCAGCTACTAATACAGAAACATCTTTTTCCAACACCTCACCTACAACCCTCACTCCACAAGTATGTTCCACTGGGTTGAATCGACAGACCTCGCCGTCTGCCTCTCCGTCTGAAGTTAACACGCCGCACTCGAACGAGTCGGCCTACGCCTCTCTGGAGGCCCGCATTAAAGCTATTGAACAAGGTCTTGCGGCATGCCCGCTCATCGCCAATCCTACGGCTCCCACGGAAGTCTTAGACCGACACAACTATTTAGAACAGCGCTTTGAAACCACACTCTCTAGGGTCGAAGTGGCATCGGCCTCTGTCCACCCATCTCCACAACTCTTCCCACCCTCATCCGTGAAGCACTGGACGATCGTCTGGCACAATGCTTCGGTGACATGGATCATCCGCGTCGCTCCCGTAGCCCCCGCCGCTTGCGTAGTCGTTGCCGCACCGCATCTGAGGATCGGCCTAGACGAATTCTAAATTTGCGGTCTTCACAATGGCGTCCGATTTAATCGTGTGGCAGTGGAACGGCAGGGGGCTCACGCGCAAGCGAGGCCTACTCCTGCAGCACATTGCCGCACCCATCTCGCCATCTGATATCATATTTCTCCAAGACCACGCTCAACTTATTGCTCTCACTGGATACACTGTTTTTGGCTGTCACCCTACTCATCTCACCTCATCTCACCTATATACGTAAAGACTTCACAGAGATCGAAGTAGCGGACACTCCATCCTATCGCACAATTCGCCTTATTTCCACATTCTCCGTAACCTCTCCTACCCCTTGCGTCTTCCTCACTAACGTCTATTGCCCCCCTCGTGCATCCAGCACAACCCTTGATGACGCCTTTCGCCTACGCCCTACTCAGCTCTTTCCTCATCTCGTCGGAGGTTATTCTAACGCCCCGCACACAGCCTGGGGCTATCGAAACAACACCCCTAGAGGCACTCACCTTCTAAAAACTTTCCGCGATCATTCCTTTCTTTTACTTAACGACCCAGATTCTGCCACGCGCCATGGCAACTCTGTTCAACGGAACACAACACCGTATCTAATTTTTATACGGGGACCCATGGCGACAACGTTCAACGACACCAGCGACACGCTCACAAGCGACCACACTCTTCTCATCACCACGCTACATACCACAGCATTCAAGCGCCGCAGCAATTCCACACGTATTACGAACTGGTGCCGGGTGAGACAGGTGCGTCAGGCTGCGCCCGCTGCCTCCACACTACAGGAATGGGTTGACGCGCTTCACACTTGTGTTCACGATCACACCACATCGACTCAGACCAGCGCGTCGGATGCACCACCCGATCAGCAACTACTGCATCTTTGGGATACTTGACGAGGCCTTCTGAAACGATGGCGCCGCAACAAAAGCAACCGACGTCTACATGCTCGAATTAACCGACTTAATGAGGAAATCGCCAATTATTCCGACACGCTTACGCGAGAGAACTGGCTCCCCACTTGTGACCGTCTAGCCACTACCATGCACCTCGGCTCTGCATGGCATCTCCTTCGCTCCCTTCTTAATCCTGCGGCCACACGCACGACCAGCCAGTACGCTTTACGCAAGATCCTCGACTCTTATGACAGAGTGGAAGCTCTCTATCAAGATCTCCGGGACACCTACATTGCCCCATACGATAAACCAACATACCCAGATTACACAGAACCCCCTCAATCAATCTCGTACTTTCGGATCCTTTCATTGTTCATGAACTCCGAGCAGCTGTTTCAGCTCTCCAACGTAACACCTGTCCGGGTCAGGAGAAAGTCTTGAATCGTCAACTTCGCAATCTCGCCGACTCGGATTACGACTTCCTACTCTCTGTTATGAATAATGCCTGGAATACTGGTGACGTTCCTTCGGCATGGAAGCATGCTGAAATCATTTTTATACCCAACCCAGGGAAACCACCCACACTTGCATCCTTTCGACCTATCTCCCTCACCTCCGGCATCGGTAAGCTCGTGGAGCGCTTAGTACTTCGCCGTCTTCAGCCTTTCTTAAAGAATACATCTTACTTACCTCCTACTCTCATTGGCTATCGCGAACACATCTCCATGCAAGATGCGTTTTTACAAATCCATCATGACATTCTCTCTGGCCCTAGCACCTCGCAACTGCGCACTATACTAGCTCCGGACCTTTCAAAAGCCTTAGACAACGTGACACATGATTCAATGTTGCAGGAACTTGCCCGCACGGGCTGTGGCGCTCGCATGTACAATTACGTTCTCTCGTTCCTACGCGGTCGCTCCTAGTCTCTACGATTCGCCGATGCCCCGACATCATCCGTATATTCGCACCCTCAGCGTGGTATACCGCGAGGCTCAGTTCTTTGTACTCGGCTCTTCAACCTCGCGATGTGCGTCGTTCACCGCGTCCTTGAACCGTTAACCTCCATCCGCTATACTATTTATGCAGATGACATAACCATCTGGTCTTAACTAGGTTCACCGGGATACATACAAGACTGCCTACAGTACGCCCTTGCTACCGCTTCGGCTGCCGCTAAAACAATCGGGCTTTCTTGCTCACCCGCTAAATCTGCTCTCCTCCTTGCCCACCATCCGCGATGGCAACCCCCTGCCCGAGCACTACTGCTGGATCGTCATCCCTTTCCTCTAGTAAAATCCATAAAAATTCTCGGCCTCCACATCCAAGCCGATGGCGGAGCCTCTTTCGCGATCTGGCAAATTCTCCTGCAAGGGAAACAAATTCTACACCTAATGCTTCGCGTCACTAACCGGGTTTAGGGGCCTACGCTAATCTGAACTTCGTCTTCATGACGCACTCCATGCCACGCCAGTAGTACCGAAGCCTAATACGTGAATACGTATTCAGGAAACCTGTGTGGCCACATTGTGGGTCGTCGTGGAAAGTGGAGCAGATTTCGGAGCGCAGGTGGCGGGGAATGACGAGGAGCCACTTACGGCCGCTGGAGGTGTAATTCCGGCGGTACAGCACGTCTTCCCGAGTGATGAAATGCTCAGCCTGCTGACGCAACGTCCTAGAAGTGGGAGCAGAAGTCCGGCCAGACTGAAAGTCTAGAATGGAAGCCACGCACGGGTCCTTGCGCTGCTCAGATGGCATGTCAGAGATGGTGAGAGCGGTGGTATCGCAGGTAGTATTTCTGAAGCAGACAGGGTCGGGAGGCAGGGGTGAACGAGAGAGGGCGTCTGTATTCGAATGTTTCCAAACAGAGTGATACACGACGCGGATGTCGTATTCCTGGAGGCGCAATGCCCATCGAGCGAGGCGACCACTTGGATCTTTCAGTGACGACAACCAGCACAGGGCGTGGTGGTCGGTCACTACGTCAAATGGGCGCCCGTACACGTAAGAACGAAATTTTTCTATAGCCCAAATTATGGCAAGACATTCTTTTTCAGTGACAGAATAGTTGCCTTCGGCTTTGTTGAGAGTTCGGCTAGCATAGGCAACGACGTACGCTTCAAACCCATCTTTCCGTTGAGCAAGAATAGCGCCTAGCCCGACACCGCTGGCATCCGTGTGGATCTCAGTGGGTGCAGAGGGGTCGAAGTGGCCCAGTATAGGAGGCGACGTAAGGAGACGGCGCAATTCGTTGAAAGCGTCGTCGCAAGCAGGAGACCATGCTGAAAGGTTATTAATGCCAGCGAGGAGCTTGGTCAAAGGGTTGATGATGATACCAAAATTGCGGATAAAGCGTCGGAAATAATAACATAGACCAATAAAGCTGCGGAGATCTTTCATAGTACTTGGTTTGGGAAACGCTGAAATGGCTGTAAGTTTGGTAGGGTCGGGGAGAATACCGTCCTTCGAAACAACATGTCCTAGAATCGTAAGCTTTCGAGCGGCGAAGTGACATTTCCTCAAGTTCAGTTGCAGTCCTGCAGCTGAGAGGCAAGCGAGCACTTGTTCGAAGCGAGTTAGATGGGACTCAAAATCGGAGGAAAATATCACAACGTCGTCTAAATAACAAAAGCAAATATTCCACTTGAAACCTCGAAAAATCGTGTCCATCATGCGCTCGAAAGTAGCAGGAGCGTTGCAGAGGCCGAAGGGCATGACTGTGAACTAATACAGGCCATCGGGCGTCACAAAAGCCGTTTTTTCGCGATCGGCCTCCGCCATCGGTACCTGCCAGTAACCCGATCGCGGATCTAAGGACGAGAAGAATTCTGCTCCCTGTAGGCAGTCCAGGGCATCGTCGATGCGTGGTAGAGGGTACACATCCTTGCGCGTTATTCCATTAAGACGTCGGTAATCCACGCAGAACCTGATGGATCCGTCCTTTTTCTTCACCAGCACAACTGGAGAGGCCCAGGGACTGCTGGAGGGCTTGATTATTCTACGTGTCAGCATATCGTCTACCCGTTCATCGATGACACTGGCGTTCTGCAGTCGACACACGGTATGGGCGCTGGCGCAATGGTGCTTGTTGACCGGTATCGATGCGATGAACAACTGCTGACGTTCGACCTAAAGAAGACTGGTTGTGGTCAAAGGAGGCTCGAAAACGCTGCAGGAGTTGCACGATCTCCTTGTGCTGCGCAGGTGTGAGGTTGGAATCGACGGCATTTAAGAATATGTCGACAGGATGATCGGTGCTAGCGGCAGGAGCGACGGCACAAATCGGTAGTGATGCCTTATCTCCAAGCATTGCATCCTCGAAAAGGCAGTCAAAAGTCTCGAAGCTTCCCAGACACTCGCCACGTAGTAGAATTGACGGACATGGAGATGCATTGCACACGTAGATAGCCGCAGAACCATTGCAGTAATTGATGACAGCCCACGGGAGGAGGAAGTTTCGGCGACGAGCAGGAGCTGCAGATGGCGAAAACAAAACAGGTGAGTTGATGGCGGCAGGCGATAACACAGGCACCAGAACGACGGACAAAGGGGTGATGTGAACGTCAGCAGGGGCAAACACTTTAGGGGGAGTGTGGTCGTCGAGGTCAGGGCACGGCGTCGACAATGTGAGTTCAGGCACGAGCGCAGTCCACGAGGGCTTGATGAGTAGACAGAAAATTCCATCCTAGGATTACGTCGTAGGATGATCGGGGCAGTACGACAAACTTAATGGCATACATAACATTTTGAATAATTACACGGGCTGTGCACTGAGCGGTAGGCTTGACGTGATGCGAGGTCGCCGTACGCAGGGAAACATCGGTAAGCGGGGTGGCCACTTTTCTCAGATCGTGTAACAATTTTTCGCTAATTACAGAAACAACAGCTCCTGTGTCGACACGTGCACGTACGGCGATACCTTCTACCAATAAATCAATTTCGTTAGGCGGCTAAAAATGAGGTCTTGGACATTTCTATGACGGCGCAGTTCTTGCCTCGGGAACTGCGACTGTCAGCTTTCCTCTCATGCGGGGCTAGGTCGGTGAAGCATCGGGGAGATGGATCGGCGACGGGGAGAAGACGACCGGCGTGAGTCAAACGGGCGGCGTGTAGAAAACGGGTCGGCGACAGGAGAAGAAACTCGTGGTGAATGCTGAGCAGCTTGATCAGTTGGTGAAGCCACACCGTTTTGAGAGCGGAAGCTGCGATGGCGACAGTGGCGGGCTATATGGCCACAAGACCACATGCGAAGCATATGGGCCGGTTATCAAAGGTACGCCACGGGTTCACAATAGATGGTCTGGTGGGCGAAGAAGGATGGGGCACCGTGCGTGAGCGTGGCGGCAACGTGTAGAAGGACCCGGTGGGCCGGTAGGGAGAAAGAGATGGGGCCTGTGGTCTGGCAAGAACGGCAGCGTAAGTTAGTGGCGTAGTGACAGGCAACGCCGGAGGGGCAGCTGCGTGTCAATGACGTGACGAAGAGGTGGGTCTAAATGACGGCGCTGGCTCAGGTGTATGGGCGACAAGGGAAAGTTGACGTGCAACTTCCTCGCGGATGAACTGCTTTATGTGTGGTAGCAAAACGGTGTGATCGGCAGTGGCGAGGGTGGAAATGTCTGCTGTATCTTGAGCAGCACGGCGCGTCGACGCACGCTGCTTTCGCAGCTCGTCGTAAGTCTGGCAGAGTTGTATCACGTCGGCTACCGTCTGGGGGTTCCTAGCGACAAGCATCTGAAATGCATCGTCGTCGACTCCTTTCATGATGTGCTTTATTTTTTCCCCTTCAGCGAGAGATGGGTCGACGCGCTTGCACAGGGAGAGAACATCTTCGATGTAGCTTGTAAACGGCTCCTCCCTGCATTGGACTCGACTGCGCAAGCGCTGTTCCGGGCGAAGATGGTGCACGGCGAGACGACCGAGGACCTCCGCGACGGCTGGGGTGAAGGTCGACCAGTTCGTGATTTCGGTTTCATAGTTTTTGAACCAGAGGCCGGCTAAATCAGTGATGTAAAAGTGAACGTTCGTGAGCTTGGCGCGGTCATCCCATTTGTTACAAGAGCTCACTCATTCGTACTCGACGATCCAATCCTCATCGTCCTGGTTGTCGGTGCCGATAAATATAGGTTGGTCGCGTTGTCGAGGCACGCCAGCACAGAGGATTGTCATTGGCACGGGAGCAGCTTGCGATGGGCAAGGATCAGTCATGGTGAAAGCTGATGGTAGCGTCCGGCTGCGAAGTTCCAAGATGAACAGTACCCCGCAACCTCCACCACTTAAAATGGAGGTGTTGGTCTTCAAGCAGGTCTGGACGTTGCGTTGCAGAAGGCTATTCGGAAGGCAGGTCTCGTTACTGGCGAGCGCAAGCTGGAGCGTCAACAACAACCACCGCTCATCGTCGTCTTCTCTTCCCAGACATCGAAGCGCGGTCATTCGTCTTCAGTACAACATATATATATATATATATATATATATATATGCGGGCGTGCGTGGAAATAAAAAAGATGCTTCCGCACTACCTTACAGGTCCAACTAGGGAGTTTCTGCAGTAATTTTTCCGGCACTCTCCGTGCGCCCAGTTTTGGAGTCGAAGTGGGGAGAGTTAAATTATTCTTTAATAAATTCTGGTGTTTTTTACGTGGCAAAACCACGATAGGTTATGAGGCACGCCTTAGTGGGGGACTCCGGATTAATTTTGATCACCTGGGGCTCAACGTGCGCCCAATGCATGTGCGTTTTCGCATTTCGCCCGCATCAAAATGCGGCCACCGCGGCCGGGACTCGACTCGCCGCCCTCAGGTTTAGCAGCGCGACGCCAAAGCCGCTAAGCCACCGCGGCGAGCGAAGGTAAATTCGGCTGGTCTTTATTGCGTTTTTCTGGATGCCGCTTCGCCGTTCGCCGAGCCGGGCGTAGGTGAAGCTAGCGGAAGTGCGGCGGCTTGTCCCGGAAGCAGGGCGTACGCTGCACTTATTTGTATTTGTGGTCAGAGAGTATGGCGGCCGTAACAATCTTTATTTGTGGTTTTCTGCGCTTTAGGCTATGGCGTTGTCTCTGCATGTCCGTTAAGAGCTTTTACGAAAACATAAATCCGTACGTAATAGTTTGTTTTTTTCCTACATAAAGCGTTGTCTCAGTCACTAATGCTAGCCACGCTGTCGGCGCTGCAATGGAAAATTCTGGACGTCAGTTCGAAAAGACTTTTCCAGCCTACTTCTGTAGTTTACGGCACAGCAGGCACGTATTTTAAGGGAAGAAAAGAAGAAATGACGAACTCCGAGCACGCGAAGTGCCGCTGAAAGGTCGCGAAGCGCAAACATCCAGGACACGGCGGCAGGTTCAGTCGAGCACGCTCGGAGCTCTATAGTAGAGACCAGTGGTAAATCGTCGTCGAGGAGTATCTTGAAGGGATTGACAACCAATTTTTAAGGTACCAGTTCTTTATGGTGCAACGAAAAGCTCACCCTCGGAAGTGTTTACACCTGCAGCGGTTACTTCCAAAAGCGCGCGGATATGTTGTAAGCAGAATTTTTCGATCTGAGTAGCGTCTATAAAGTCCCTCTTCTAGCAACGCCTAGAAGTGATAGCGATGCCGATAGCTCGCCTCGCCAACTGTGATTGCCGCCCATTGCTCTGCTTCCACAGGAGAGAGTGCAACATGTGCTTAACCACCTATATTTTGACCTAATCAACCACTTTTGAATATAACGTGCTGGTACAATAGGTTTGCGTTGCTACATGTGAAGGCGTCCGTGGAAGCCATTCTATTATTGCAATCAAGCGGCATTGAAAGCCTGTTTCTAAAAATCAACATTTTTGGCCATGATTTTGTTTTGTGTGTAGTGTACAGTAAAGCACTGCATAGGCTCGGGCTTACCCGAAAGCACGGGCCGGGCCGGCCGGGTAGGGCAGTTTTTTTCACGGGCTGGGGCCGGGCTCGGGCACGGCATGTGCTTTTTCACCAGGGCCCGGGCCGGGCTCGGGTTTTTTGACGCTGGCCCGGGCCGAGCTCGGACTTTCTTGTGGTGTGCATGTAACGTGCCGCGAGTTATCCTCGCTCGTCTTGACTCTAAAAACCATGTCTTTTTCGGTCTCGGACCGGGTTCGGGCCGGTTTCGAGCCGGGCTCGGGCCGGGCTCAGGCCTAACATAAAGGGGTGGCGGGCCGGGCCGGGCGGGTAACGTATATTATTTCCGGGCCCGGGCCGGGCCCGCGTCTCGCCATAAAACTTTTGGTCGGGCTCGGGTGGGCAGCCCAACATAAAAACGGGCCCAGGCCGGGCCCGAGCTCAAAAAAAACGGCCCTTGCAGTGCTCTTAGTGTACAGACAACCAGACTCGGCCCCCGATCATCTAGTAAAGTTAAGTGAACATATGACCCAGTTTGATAGAAATAAGCAAATCGTTGTTGGCGATTTCAACCTTCCAGGCATTGACTGGGATCGTATTATCCCTGACAAAAATGTTTGTAGAAAGTCTATATAGAGTCTATAGACATTTGTCTATGAAGTCAACAGACTTTCTATAGAGATTTTTAGACTAGTCTATAGACAGTCTATGGACTTAAGGCCATACACTTTTTGTAGACTAGTCTACAAAGGGTCTCAGTCTATAGACTGGCTATACACGGTCTATAGATCAATGAAAATTTAGTTTTGTAGATAAACGTCTACAGAATGTCTATAGACAAAAGCATACAGGATTATATAGTTCTACTTTTGTAGACATAAGTCTATGAAATGTCTACAGACTATCTATAAGCTATTCCTATAGATCAGTCTATAGACAGTCTATGGACTTACGACCATACACTTTTTGTAGACTAGTCTATAAAATGTCTGAGTCTATAGACTCACTACAGACGGTCTGTAGATAAATGAAAATTCACTTTTGTAGACAAATGCCTGCAGAATGTCTATAGACAAGTATTTAGGCTTATGTAGACACAAGTATATGCAATGTCTATAGACTGTCTATAAACTATTCCGATAGACCAGTTTATGCCTGTCTAAGGACTTATGGCCTTACACGTTTTGTAGATTGTGGTCTATAGACTATAGACAGTTCCTGTAGATCAGTCTACAGCTAATATATACACTTCAGCCTTACAATTTTTGTCGGATATTGTCGACACAGAGTGTTCCAGCTAACTTAAATTAGGCGACGCTGTTCAACGAAATATTTAAAAAAGACGGTGCAATAAGATCCGATTTTAAGACATATGGCGTGAATTCGGCTTTTCAGAGATCTGACCTGTAGGTGTTTTTATGATAGTATACCTGGCACCGTGTTTTTTTTAACCTTTTATTTTCATTGACCAGCTTGGTCAAAATAGCTGGGACGCCCTATATACTAGCTAAGAGACTACATTTTGCCAACTATGTTACGGCAGGCCATATTATTCTGCTTATATATAAACGCTCACTGCTGGGGGTCTTAATAAGCAGACAATTGGATATAACTATAAAAATTTATTGTATCCAGTATGCATATGGGAACATATATATGGAACTGTACTAGAAAAGCATGCATGCAGATGGAAGCCGTCAAAAATCTAAAATGAATGCAGCCGTGAATCATTATGTAAAGCTGGATGAGCATTTGGTTACATGCACATTGAAGAAACTTTAGTCACATGCAATGCATCCGCTTGAATAAAACCTACTATCTACGAGTTAGTTAAAATTTTTGTTTACATATGGCGGCAACAAAATTTTGAACGTATATTATGCATGTGCACCTGTTGCTTCCCATCTGCATTTATGCATTCATGTTAATAGACTAATAATGATCCTGAACCAGCTGCATTCTCATATGTTGCAGAAACAAATATTTCAAGCAATTCCACTAGTGCTGAATCCTGCAGTGCAAAAAAGAAAACGAGTGCACCGATATTGAATTAACTGTTTTTATTGAACGATATAATACATTAATTTATTAAAATGCATATCTTAGGCTATCATCAAAAGAGACTATTAACATATTTACAGCTGCTTCCCCTTCGCAAGCATGGTTACCAGAATGGCCTTGACCTTCGTGTCAGCCGTTCCGAAGGGGCTGCAGGTGCACACAACAATGTGAGGCCAAAATAACAAATGTGTATTCTTTGTACATTCATTAAACAGCTTAATATATTCGCTCAAACCTCTTAAGCCAATCCTTAATACGGTTTAACTATGACTAATGGCTGCTTGTCAATACAAAACTGTACCATTGCACAATGTTTCACTCTACCGTATATGATGAACAATTAAACTGTTACAATTGCTACTGGCGCCAGCAACAGTTTGTTACATATTATGACAAGTCCATATGACACATTAATGTACTTAACCCAAATGATCTCTATATTATTGCTGAAACAAGGCTACCCAGTTGGTCTGTCTACATTTTTTGGCTGGTAATTAAATATACCTGCGCAGAATGATATGCTCAGAAGAGTGACTGGAGTATTGACAGTATCATGCCAAAGATTGTAATTTATTTTACTTAATACACATTTAAATGCCTTTCTCGTACTCTTAACTGATACATCATTGGCCATAACTTAAAAAGAAGGCAGATGGATTGATTGTGTTGATATTGTAACGATGTTGAAGAACACAGGTTAAGAAAACAACGATATTTAATAAGGGCGAACCTGTGCCCACGACTAAAAGTCACTGCGGTCGTGAAAAATGCCCGGCAGTCGCGTTCTTAAAACTGGCGTCCAACCGTCTTCTTTCTTCTCGAGTCCTGCCTCGTGCGTGTGGCGCATGCGAGTCGGGTCCAACCGGGTGCTCGTGCCACGAAGATCGCTGCCTGTTGCTGCTGAACAACACCACGCAACGGCGTGCGCATTGTCCAATACGAAAGGCGCGCAACTTGAATGTGGCCAAGTTGTCGCGGCATTATCCCCCTCCTTAACGCATTGGCCCGATGCGTGAGAGAACGTAGTGGTTCCTGCGAGTTCTCATTTTTTTTTCATCATCTCTCGTGGTAGGGTTTCATGCGGACGATATGTACAACTTCCGTGGGGTTGCGCCGCCTTGAACTCTCGTGTCCAGCGGATTACACTTCGTAAGTGACGTCGCTTATACGACGAAGTATTTCGTAAGGGCCGAAGTAACTGCAGAGAAGCTTTTCCGACAGTCCACGGCGTCGCACTGGGGTCCATACCCACACCTTGTCACCGGGCTGATAATGCGCTTCACTACGTCGCTGGTTGTACCGGCAGGAGTCTATGCGTTGTTGGTGGCGTATTCGGTACCTTGCCATCTGTCGTGCCTCCTTGGCTCTTTGCAAGAAATCATCTAGGTCAGATGAGTTATCGCTTTCTTCGTCTAACGGCAACATAGCATCCAAAGTTGTGGTTACTGCTCGGCCGAAAACAAGTTCAAATGGGGCAACTCGTGTTGTTTCTTGAACTGCCGTATTATATGCGGAGGTGATGTACGGCAAAATTTCGTCCCACAGCCTATGTTCAACATCGACATACATCGAAAGCATGTCAGCCAGTGTTCTGTTGAGACATTCAGTTAAACCGTTTGTCTGCGGGTGGTACGCCGTAGTTCTCCTGTGATCGGTATGTGTCATTTGCAACAAGCATTTCATTAGGTCCGCAGTAAAGGCTGTTCCACGATCGGTAATAACAACTGTGGGAGCGCCATGCCTGAGCACGATATTGTTGACAAAGAATTTTGCAACTTCGAGAGCCGTTGCACAGTTTCTGCGTAACGGGTCATATAGTCCGTGACCACAACTATCCACTTTTTGCCTAAAGATGATTTTGGGAAGGGTCCAAGGAGGTCCATACCGACTTGTTGGAATGCGGCTTTTGGTGGCTCTATTGGCTGGAGGAGGCCTGCCGGTTTGAACGGACGGAGTCTTGCGCCTTTGACACTCGCGACAAGTCTTGACATAGTGCTGTATGGATGCTAATAACTTAGGCCTTGAGACGAATCCTGGCGAATGTACGGCTCACGCCCATGTGTCCAGATGAGGGTTCATCGTGACATGCATGCAAAATTTCTTCTTGCATAGCTGTGGGTACGACAAGTAAAAACTTTGTCTCGCTGTTCTCGAAGTTTCTCTTGTGGAGGACACTTCCTCGCAGACAGAACGAGGATAGCCCTCTAGAGAAAATACGCGGGAGTTGAACGTCGAGTCCCTCCAGGCGCTGTATAAGTGATAGCAATTCCGGGTCATCTCGTTGTTGTTGAGCGATTTGTGACGCGTCAACAATACCAAGGAACGGGAAATCCTCTTCTTCTGACACCGTTGTCTCGACTGGTGCGCGTGACAAACAGTCGGCATCGCTGTGTTTCCTCCCGGATCGGTATACGACAGTAATATCGTACTCTTGCAGCCTAAGGCTCCATCTTGCTAGTCGTCCGGATGGATCCTTGAGATTCGCCAGCCAGCAAAGCGAATGGTGATCACTGACTGCTCTGAATGGTCTACCATAAAGGTAGGGTCGAAATTGACATATTTCCCAAATGACTGCAAGACACTCTTTCTCGGTTGCCGAGTTGTTTGCCTCTGCTTTCGAGAGCATACGGCTGGCATAAGCAATTACTTTCTCCTGGCCGTTCTTCCACTGCACTAGTATGGCACCGAGGCCGACGTTACTCGCATCGGTATGAACTTCAGTGTCGGCTGCCTCATCAAAATGGGCAAGGATTGGAGAAGCTTGCAGGCGTTTCCTTAACTCGTCAAAGGCGTCTTCTTGTTCGCTTTTCCACATGAAAGGTACATCTTCTCTTGTTAGTATTGTAAGAGGCTCAGCAATCTTTGAAAAGTTTTCCACAAATTTTCTGTAGTATGCGCATAAACCCAAAAAACGTCGCACTGACTTTTTGTCTGTGCGTTTCGGGAACCTCGCAACGGCTGCTGTCTTTTCCGGATCTGGCCGAACGCCTTCAGCACTGATGACGTGTCCGAAGTTCATCGAAGCCGAATTGGCATTTTTCCGGCTTAATTGTCAAGTCTGCTGCGCGAATAGCTTCTAATACTAGTCGCAGTCGCTCTAGATGTTGGTCAAATGTTGCGGAAAACACAACCACATCATCCAAATACACTAAGCACGACTGCCATTTCAATCCTGCGAGCACAGTGTTCATCATTCTCTGGAACGTTGCAGGCGCAGAACAGAGGCCGAATGGGAGCGCTTTAAATTCGTAGAGGCGTCCAACCGTCTTCTTTCTTCTCGAGTCCTGCCTCGTGCGCGTGGCACAGCGGTCCGGGTCCAACCGGGTGCTCGTGCCGCGAAGATCGCTGCCTGTTGCTGCTGAACAACACCACGGAACGGCGTGCACATTGTCCAATACGAAAGGCGCGCAACTTGAATGTGGCCAAGTTGTCACGGCAATATGGTCACTTAGTTTCTTATAGATAATCATATCTCTTGGGCATGCTGACACGGTTGAAAGTTAGGTATACCACATGAGCACCAGAAATACCCCGTGAGCACTTTCTGTGTTGTGGCACGACACATATGCACCTACTGGGAAACAAAACTGAAACTTTAGTTCGAATGAATGCTATAACAGTAAATAATTGAAGGCGCTCTAATACATAAGTATTGTTTCTAGAGTTTTGAGGTTCACGACACTTAGGTAATGCGAAAAGATTCAGTAAGAAATGTCATGTCAGCATGCTTCCCTTTCATTTATTTTTCAGAAAATGGTACCAATTTGTAATTTTTTGTGAGGTGAAATGCTTCAAAAATATGTTTAAGACAGCGATTCTCTGGAAACATTGTATGGCAAATTACAAGACAGTATACCTATGTTGACATTTTCAATTTCCCTGCAGTTTTTCCAAGCTTTCCCTGGCTGTTTTCATGAAAATTCTCTGGCAGTCTATGACACCCGGAGTTTAGGGGCAATAAAAATATTGTGGTTTATTGCTTGCCAAATTACTGCCAGTACATAATATTAGTTAGAACGTATAACACGTCAGTCACTTTAAATGCACTATTAGATTCAGCTGAATTGAATCACTTGTTTAATAAAGCTGACAAGGGTTTGGCCAAGTTCGTAATTCATGGCAACACGGGCACAGCACAGAAAATCTTCAAACTCTCGTCAAACCCAATGGCTTCAGTTTGAAACGTGTAAAGGGTGCTTCCCCGAGCCACTAATTTATTGTTCTCCAATTCTTTCGGTTAAGTTGCGAAGCTGCCATTGACTGAGCTTATCGCGAGTTTTTTGCTCTGAAAGCTTTTGTGGTTATATTATTTATACTGGTTGCCAGAAGCCCCATAAATACTCCTACTTTTGACTTACGAAAACGGCATCACACACTGCTGTTGCATGCCCCGCAAACACGGGCTTTCATATGAGTGCGCTAGCATTTATTCAACTGTACGTCTCTTTTAGACAATTCGTCACGCTAGCACAATTTCGAGGTATATACGTAAAGCGCTTCAGGAGAGTTTGATTAGACAGGCAGCGCAGCGTTTATGGCCGCCGATCGAGCGCCACAAAACGAGACCTAAGCACAGTACGCCGCTTAACACACACAATCCGCGCATATTTCTGCTCAGTATCCACGTTAAACAAGGTGTACTTCCTTTTTCACGGACATTGGCAATGACGGTAAAATAAACAAGCGTGAGCGATCGCTTGCCGGTAAATATTCCCTATAGCTAGTAGAATCGAGAACCCGAGCGCGTTTACAAACCAAACGACAAATCGACACTGCGCCCGAGTCGCCTACATTACATACAGCCGGTTCGCGCTACGAAATACGCTCACCTAGTCATGAGCTAGTGACGGAAAACATATTCGCTAAAACTTACCGTTCAGTGTAGTTGACGTGTGCTGCCACAAAGTCGAGAGGAATACACAGACACCAAGGTGCAGGCAGCTCACCAGCAGCAACAAGCGTTGACTTGCCTGGCGCAGTCGTTGAGAATTCAAATCGACGCGGAGAGATGGCGCCATTGCTGAATCGACCCGTTGCTGCCACTGCGCATGCGCAGGCGCTCAGGCCGACTACGGCCTGCGTGAGGCGCTAGCATTATGGCCAACGACGATGAGTTATACAGTGTATTTCTAGCATAGCTTCCAACGTACCGCCAAGTGGGTTACCAGCGCTCATGTTCATGTACATTTGTCTGTTCCGGTGATATGTCAAAAAGTCATAAGGGAAAGACAGGGAGGTTAACCAGGCTGAGCCCGGTAGGCTACCCTGCACTGGGGAAGGGGGAGAAGGGATTGAAAGAGGAGAAGGAAGAGAGAAGTTCACAGTTCACACCTTGCACATTTACAGTCAAGCGTTCATCGCCGAGTTTCGTCACAGGTGGTCATGCAGGCTCGTGCACTTCTAAAAGCGCAGCAGCGCCTTTGTAGCACTGTACTTAGAAGACGCACGAGGCCACGGGCCCAAGATCTTCTCCTCCGTAAAAGGCCTGTCGTCTAAGTGCCCCAAAGCTGACCGAAGGGCAATCCTATCTTCTTCGTACCTAGGGCAGTCACATAAGAGATGTCTGGTGTTTTCCTCAACACCACATGTGCTGCAGTTGGCACTGTCCGCCATTCCAATTAGGCATGAATAGGAGTTCGTAAACGAAACTCCTAATCACAGGCGGCACAGTAAGGTTTCTTCATGCCGTGTAAAACCGGGTAAAAGTGGTAATTTCATCTGTGGGTCCATGGCATATAGGCGCCGGTTGGTAAACTCTGGTGTATGCCATTTTCTTAGAGTCATAGTATGGGCAAGACTGCTGAGGTGCCGCGCTGCATCCGTTCTTGACAATGGGATTGGGATTCTTTCATATTCGTCATGTGCTTCACGGGCAGTTTTGTCGACACATTCATTGCCAGTGATGTTGCAGTGCCCAGGTAGCCACTGAAATACAATGTCGTGGCCTCTGACCACCGCTTGATGGTAGCGTAATCGTATCTCTGCTACCAATTGTTCATGTGGGCTGCGTCGCAGAGCTGATAAAAGTTACTGTGGGGCTGCCTTTGAGTCACAGAATATAGCCATATTATTTGGTGATTGTTCGTGCTCATAAAGCACTGCGCTACGGAGGGCGGCAAGTTCAGACCCTGTCGATGTTGTGACGTGGCTGATCTTGAACTTCTTGGAGAATGATGCCGACGGAATAACTACCGCACCAGTAGAGCTGGTCAGAGTCGAAGTGCCATCTGTATAAATGTGAATTCGATCAGATTAGGAATCATGCAGCCTAAGTAGAGCAGCTTGATTCAGGGCACAAGTTGGCAAGTCGGACTTCTTGTAACTCCTGGAATGGAGAGCCGCACTTGGTGGCTGCCGGAGACACCACAAAGGACAAGGTGGTCTTGCGGCAGGCGTGAAGTCCGATGGAAGAGAAGATCGATAGGAGGTTACAATGCCTGAAAAAGTTGCATCTGGTCTACTTTCCGAGAGAGAAGCAAGGCGTTGACAGTGTAGTCGGGAAAGGTGTCGAAGATGATTTCTTTAGAAGAACTTCTTGCTGGGCGAGTTGGTGCATAGCTGTATTGGGAAGCGTTGCGCGTACAAACGGACAAACACAGGAAAAAAGACGTGAACGGATAGAGCGCAATCCGTTGCGCTCTATCCGTTTCTGTATCTGGCGCACATTGTAAGTGAACGAGAAGCTTTAATGAGTTTATAGCGCAGGATATCAGTCAGCGAAAAACCACCCGATGTTAGTGATGCAGCCTAGATATGGGGAGAACCTAAAGATTATCTGAGAATCAGACGACACATAAGGCACACACCACATACGCGACATCGGTTCATCGCACACTCGCAAATTCTGCGTTGTCAGCTACACACATTACGAGTCTCTGTGCTGTTAGCTTTATGCCTGTTTGGAATCCGCCTCTCGCTAAAGCTGGCATTCATAACATCTATTTACATGATTGGATCGGCATTTTGCTTTCTTTATTTTACTGCCGCCAAAGTAATGCGACGAAAAACAACTGTAAAGACTGTCTTGGGATTGCCGATAGCGACTACGGAGGTCATATAATGTGGTGAACAAATGCGGAAGTATACACCATGTCTACACTAAACTCTACAAAAAGGCCTTAGAGCAATGTCAGCAGTATATACAATCCCAGTGGCGTATATCAAACGTCGCTCCGTATTATCCGCCTGTACCTCCGCTTGGTTACAGCGTACACGGGTTGGGCCGAGTTTAACGACTTTTGTCTATAGACGGCAAGTAAACCTGAAGCAATAAGACTTTTACAATATCGGCTGTCCTTTAGTTCATTTCACAGCTTACCGCAACCGGTATACGGTCTGTTCGCTCGAGTTAACATGACCTTTGGTGATGTCCCACTCTATAGCCTTCATCAAGAAGGGGGGGGGGGGGGCGATATAGAAAACCATTAAAAATAATTCCAATCACATAGAAGTATATATTCTGCCTTCGCGTGGTTAGCACGGAAAAATTATCGTCGGGGAGGCATGCATTCCAGACTAACTAGGGTGCCGGGCCCAGAGGTTGCATGTTAAAAACCAGTGCAACCCTGGATGAAACTCGGCGAGCAGACTCTTAAACACCTAATTATCTGGTAAAATAATAATTAAAGACTGCGTAATTCAATGACAGAGATGCCATGTGACCTTTATTGCTTTTCTCTGTAGACATTCTATAAAATGGCAGTCGGCTAAAGAAATAGCAAACAGAAAAACTTTTGCATATAAGTGGCGTATAGACCACTAATATAGAAAAAAACACAATTTAACGACTTTTGTCAAAGCGAAATTTATAGATGGGGAATAAATAAAAGAAGTAGACACCTTATCAACTTTTGTCTATAGAAAATCTATACACCAGGCGTATACAAAATTAATCAACACCTTATCGACTGTCGTCTATCGACAGTCCTTAGACACAGAATGAACAAGAATAAATAGACACGGTATCGACTTTGGTCTTTACGTAGTCTATAGAGCGGAAGTTCACTAAAAGAAACAAACAACTTATCGACTTTTTTCTGTAGACCGACTATAAAATGGGAGTAGACAAAAAGAAATAAAAATCTTAACTTTTGTCTATAGACAGTCTATAGACAATGAATGGACAAGAATAAATAGAGACCGTATCGACTTTTTTCTATAGGTTGTCTATACAGACAAAAATAAACAGACATCTTATGGACTTTTTTCTGTGGACCGGCTATAGAATGGGAGTACACAAAAAGAAATTAAAATCTTGATATCTTTTGTCTATAGACAGTCTATAGACAATGAATGGACAAGAATAATTCGAGACCGTATCGACATCTTTCTATAAGTTGTCTATAGAGATGAAGTAGACAAAAAGAAACAAACATCTTATCGACTTTTTTCTATAAACTGACTATAGAATGTGAGTAGACAAAAACAAATAAAAATCTTATCAACTTTTGTCTATAGACAGTCTATAGATTCTGTATCAGCAAAACAAATCTATAGAAAGACAAAGTTGTCTACAAGACGTCTATAGCCATTCTATAGACAGTCTAAACTCATTTTTGTAAGGGTATAGAGCGAGTGCCGGTTCTATTATCGATGCAAATGTGGTTTTTGATATTGCTACGAAGTTACCACAACAGAGACAGACATTCTGCCTGGGGCAGACGACAAAGAAGACGGATCTGTCTGGTGCTGGTGGCTGTCCATCATGTTGGCTACTGTGTCTATCATGCAGTGTAAATACAGTGCAAATAGTCCCGCCTTTGTCGTTTTACGAAACAATATGATGGGCGACCACAACCTTGCACAAGTTCTTCGTGAACATGTCCGACTAGGAATCGGTCCTGGTTCGCATCTGGACTTTCATGAACGTTCCTTTTCCGGTTATTCTGTATCTCGAACCTGGCCTGTCTGACCACGAACTTGTTTCCTTCTCGTTGAATGTTAAACGTGCCCATGACGCGCATTCGCCTAAGGTTGTTAAAGATTTTGTGCAGGCCGATGATATGGGCCAAACCGATTATCTTGATTATTGTTTTACTGCATTATGTCACAGTGACGTCCTGCAGCTTTGGGAAAAGTTTAAAGTGATGCGTATGTTCTGCCTTGATCAGTTCACAGCGAACAAACTTAAAAAGCCAGGTAAGCATACAGCATGGATGAATATGGGACACTACTCAATTAAAACGTAAACACAAAAGTCTAAGAAAGAAAGGCTCAGCTTCTAGCAATCTAACCAATGTTTATCTCGCTCTTTCAGAATCCATTGAACGCGCAAAATTTTTTTAGTAAATTCCTACCTAATTTTGTTAGAAAGAACCCCAAGAAGTTCTAGAACTTTATTAAGGAACAGAAAAAAAAAACGATAGTGAACATTATCCTCGATAGCGTCCCAATAACGGATCCCACGACTACCGCTCACCTTTTCAATTGCCACAGCGTCTTCACACCGCCCACTCATCAAGTCCAAACTTCATCCTCGTGCTTCTCTAACGTTAACATATCTCGTTAAGCTGTACTCAACATGCTCGTTAGGTTTAAAGTAAAATCATCTAGTGGTCCAGATTACATTCCCACCACTTCCCTTCGGCGTTCCGCTTAACCTTGGAGTAAATTTCTTGTGGTAGTCCTTCAGGCCTCTGTTAATTCTGCGGTACTCCTGCATGATTTGAAAGTAGGATGTGCTGTTCCTATATTAAAATAAAGGTGACCCGCCTTCAGTCATGAATTATCATCCAGTTTTCATCCTATCCTCTTCTTGTACCTTAATTGAGCGCATTGTAACTGACTGCATTACTGGCTTCTTGAACGAGCATAACATTTTATCACCTTTCCAACATGGCTTCAGAAAAGGGGTTCTCAATAGTCACCCCATTTATTTTTACTTATTTTATTTTATTTTATTTTATTTGCACATACTGCAGCCCTATCGGGCTATGGCAGGAGTGGGTGTGAAGAGCAGAGGAATGACAAATAATAAACAATAAAGGCAATACGAACAAAACAAATCAAAACTATTCAATGGCTGCTAAGAATAAGTTTAAAGCACAGTTATTCACCTTCTTGCTTTCTCGACAAGGCTGGCCAAGGAAAAGTAATATTTTGCTTCTGTATTTTGCTTAGAATTTTGTTACCGAGATGTTCGATGGTATACAATTCATTGTCACTTTGGAGAATGGTTTTACGAATCTCTGCTTCCGCTAAGTCCTCCTTAACTTCTACTTCGAGTTCTTCACACAACCACAACAGGCCAGCTCTCGTCAAACTCAACAGGACCATGGTCGCTACTTTTAAGCTTTGGCTCTGCTGTCACACAATACTTGCTGCGATACACACGCAAATCAGAATTCAGAATCAGAATACAAGTAAATGTTCCCTAGCGATTCAATTCTACAAACTCAGAGAAATAAAGTTTGGTATATCTTACAGCCAAAACCAAACGTTTACCCACCGAAGCAGCACCATATCACCAGTCCTTCTCCGCCGTATCCAGTCAGTTGCAAGAAGTGGTCATTCCCAAGTCGCCTCCAACTTGATCAAGATACCGGACGGTCACCACGTCCATCTCAAGGTCCGTGAGGTCAATCCCACCGCTGCCCACCAGATGTTGGAGCTGGGAGTCGTGGTCTATCCGAAGGTCCGCGAGGTCAATCTCACCGCTGTCCACCAGTTGTAGGCGTTGGGAGTCGTGGCCTCGCCAGCAGTTGTAAGAGTTGGAGTCGGGCATATCCAAAGTGGTAGCTGGCCCATGCCGTCGTCCACCTCATCTACGCTGACGCTGAAGACGTTATTGAAGGGAGGAACAGGTTCTCATCGAGAACGAAGAGGACTGGGTTTATTTACATTATTTACATGAGAAGTTGGAGAACGATACGTCTCCTCAGTCTAACATGACTGGATCGAAGCATACTATATCGAAGCATACTAGATCGAAGCATCTGCTGCATCTCAGGGCAGATGGGAGAGCACTTCGATGGCCCCCAAAGGTCCGCTTAAAACCCTTCTGTCCAAGCTGCGGTCCCACCATTCTCCAATCGGAATGTCGAGAGTCACCGAAGGGTCCGCCTTGAGGGCGAGGGTGCGTATAATCCCCCATCGCCTTCGTTTCCCGAACACATTCGGAGAAGTGCCCTCGGGCACACACTGCTCACTCCCCCACAGAAAGGAGGGGACACCCGTAGACAGGTGGCTTCGCGCCCGACTTGAACTGACGCGTCGGTTGTTCCTGGAATGGGCCAGCTATCGACGGGTTTGTTTGGAGAACGGCCTTGGCGGGCAGCTGGTCTGTCGAGCGGCCGTGAGAACGCGTCGTGGTAGAGGTCCTTTTCCAAGAGTCTCCTCTTCCTATAGTGTCGTGACACGTACTCCTTCAAAGGCGTAGAGGCGTGGTGTCGCCGCTGATCTTTCCTTGCGGGACGTTTTTCAGCCTCCCGAAGCGATTCGTCGCAGGCAATCAGGAGATACTTCCAAGATCGCTGCCCCCGCTGGTCGCCGAACGTAACAACACGCACATACAGCATACAGCGCGCGGCGACAATTTTATCGACTTTGGACTTTATACGGAACCTCACGGCGAAGACGACAGCAGAAATCCGCTTGGAGTGTCCTTGTAATTGCTATCGCAATTAAAGGAGGCGAAAATACAGAGCAATAAATGTACGAAAAAAATCACAAATGCGGCAAAGTACAATACAATAGCAAGTAACAAAAGCATACAGGAATACATGTGGGAGAAAAAAACCACAATAACATCAGATAATCATATGCCATACAAGCGAAACCACGATCAAACACATTCAAGCAGGATCACTCCTGAAAACAATGGGAACAGTGCACCTGTAAACTAAAAAGTCTGTTATTGCACCATATCCACAGGTAGAGGATTCTAGTCATTCGCAGTGCGTGGTAAAAAGGAATTTAGGAAAGTATTTGCATTTCACCGAATGTAGCCTACTTTATTTTAATGCTCGACATGGGATGAAGGGTAGGTAGGCATCATGAGTATTTCGTTGTGTAAAGAAAACAGATAATAGACTTCGCGGAAGAGGCAGAGCCGATAGACTCTGTAGTAGTGAAAGGCTTAACTTCATACCTATTACGCATGCAGTTCTACTGCAGTTGGAAAGGACGAATCGGACGCCGTTATCTTGTACCAATTCTTTTGCATTACTTAAAATGAAATGATTTGCATCCCAGAAAGCAGCGGCATGTTCTAGTTCGCATAGAACTAGTGTTTTGAAAAGATGTAATTTGAGAGGAACACGAGCATTTCTGTCAAGCATTTCTGTCACGAGCGTTTACAAGTTAGGAAGTGCCCTTACACCAGCTCTGATCTCAAGGTGGAACTGGTCGCATTTACCACTGGGTGCTACGTGTCCATACTGCTCCGTCCCTGTGATGGAAGCAGATGCATACCACCTAATATGGACATGTACTGGTTTACAATCGGAACGCTCGCGTCTCCTACTACAAGCGGGCCTCCGCTACAGTGTGACAACCGGTTATGACCACTGGATACATGATAACAGATTCCACAAAACACTGCTTCAATTCATACACAACACAGGCCTCACAGCACACATATAATACACATATACATATCAAGAATTATGCCTTAACGGCAAGTCTTTATCGCAATAAAAAAAAAAGTGAGAAAGATGCCCAAATAGAGGCAACTAAATTCGTGTTGGGCAGGAATAAAAAAGTAGTTGGATTCCAGAAAAAGGAAGAGATGGGTGTACAACACATGTACTATCATTTTACAAGATATACTCGTTGGGGATGTAGGGCAACTGTTTGTTTCCGGATTTGTGAGAAGGGACTACTTCATCAATCTTCCAATGGTCTGGCAAGATGCCTTGATGAAAATGGCTAAAAAAATTTTGCTGAAAATATGGAAGAGCCTATTTTAGTTTGCTTTAGAATTTTAGAAATTTGTTATCGATGCCGCTTGATGAAGATATTTTCAAATTATCAATCATTTTCATGAGAAAGGGAGACTCGAACAGAAGAGGTAGCAATGGTGAGTAATTGCTACATGCAACATGATAATGCACAAGAGAGCTGGACGTAGAAAAATCCTAAGAAAGGAAAAACATCGTTGAATACTGATGGACACTCGGCAGGTGGGATTGGTAGACCATAGTTATTGTACAAAAATAAGTGACTGCCTTCATTTCCATTGATAGCACTCCAAAACATTTTTGGGATCATTAATAAAAGTTCGGGTAACGTATTATTAACAAAGTGTTGTTTAGCATTAGCCACTGCTGGGGTGTATAGCGCTTCTGTAGAAAAATATTTGTCCGAATCCCCTTGCGTGTTACGTGATTTGGCTAAACGGAGTAAACGTTGGTTTTTATAATAAGATGATCATAAACACTATATTGTGGTCCTAAAGATATTAAAGCTTGGTTGGAAGTGAATTAAAGTGCAATAAGATGTTTCCCCCATTGAGGAGGGTTGGAAAGTGGCGCGATGAATATTTCCTATTAAAAAATTATGGGGTTTTACGTGCCAAAACCACGATCTGATTATGAGGCACGCCGTAACGTGCACCTAAATCTAAGTACACGGGTGTTTTCGCATTTCGCCCCCATCGAAATGCGGCCGCCATGGCCGGGATTCGATCCGTGACCTCGTGCTCAGCAGCCCAACACCATAGCCACTGAGCAACCACGGTGGGTTATTTCCTGTTTCTAAGCAGTTATGAATGTGTCGAAAACTACGCGATTGCTTTTAAAGCAGCCGCTTTAAAAAAAACTCATAGAGAAAGGAGCAATGCAGTTTTCAGCTAGTAAAAAGGCAGCGATGCTTTTTAGGAGAGATCGAAAAGACGTTACAGCGGCGCCGAATGTCCGCACTTGGCAGGAAAGAGTTAAATCGGTAAATTACAAAATTTTTTTAAACGATTACGCGAATAACATCCGCGGACTGCATTACTAAAATTGCAAAAAATACGCCAATTAAGTCCTTTCGAGTTTAGTAATAAACTTATTTTATTGGTCATTTGTGGAGGTAACCGTACTATGAAAACACGACAGCGCTGAGCGCGTTCACCACCCTGCTAACAGAGCAGAGCAGGAGATTAGTTCATCGACAAAAGCGTAAGCGTTATATGGCCCCGTACTTCTTATTTAACTCTACGAATCTGCATGTAAGCACAGGATGTGTGTCCTTGTGGTCTATTCTATCCATATGTATTTTTTTTCCTTTGGGTTCTTCCAAACCTATGCTAGCTACCCACGAATTTTCTTTGTTCGATTTAGTCGTTACATTTAGGTAAACCAGTGAACCTCTTTCCGTACTTTTATGCATGCGTCAAATCATAACATGCACCCACGTATACCTAAAGTTCTTACAATAAACCCACGCTTCATGCACTTATAGAAGAAGAACTAGGAGGTATTTAGCACGGTATATTGCCTCCATGGCCCCTTTGACTGCGGCGCGCGAAGAATTAAAGCAGTTGGCTTCTGGCGCACAGCGGACTCAACTTGCAGTAATTGCACGTTTTAATTAGATTTCCGCAAAAGCATTCTTTTCTTCCGAAAAGGGAGAGAAAAGGCTTGGAAATGTGCCTATTGCTTTCCTTCGTGCAGCGATGGGCCACGTTACTCAGTATGCCTCGTCCTGGCCTAAATGGAAGCACATCCCTTAGCCTTTCTAACACTGCATCGAGTGGCCAGCACATCTCGGGGAGCATTTATGGCAACAGTCCGATGGCGCCGTAAGTGCCGTTCAAATCAGCCTGCTGGCCAGAACTTCCCGTGCCAGTTGTGGGCGCGCACACTGGAACTTTGCTAGCGAGTGAGAGTCCAACAGTCGGGCTCGCAAAAATATTAACGACGAAGAAATCGATTTCGCCGCTAGCAAACGCAAAGCATGCACAAACGCCTTCGCCGTTACGCCAGATCGCGCGCCGGCGTCTCCGAAGCGCCAGGTACTGCAGCCACCCGCCTCTCTCTTTCGCAACACCAACTATAGCGCCTTAAAATGCAGAACCATTTGTATGATTGGTTGCTCTATTCTAGCGGCCCAGCCGATTTTCATGGCAGATATAGCAACGGAAACTTGAGTTCTGTGGGACCGGCAATGCCGAGTGAGGTATTAATTGGGCAGAAATAAACACCATTCCCTGCCGTAACGTGCAACCGCTTAATCGTCCTTGTGTCCAATAGAGCTCGATATGCATTCAAGCAAGTAGCGTGCATCTGCTACGCTCGGGTGTGCGGTTTTCACAGCCCGTTATTAATACCTATACGGGCCTTAAGTCATTGCGATTGACAAGGCGGGTACGCGTTGGTGCTTAGCTTAGCGTCCAACCTCAGTTCAGAACGCGTATCCATTAAATTATGATTTGCTGATGCGCCATCAAGGCCCGTGCTATCCATTGCATGCTTTCAACTACGAGAGACCGCAGGCGGCGATTTCTCCAATTCTGAGTGGTTATGCGTGACGAAGTAACTTGGTCAAATATTTTCGCGGTGCCGCGCTCACCGTGACCGCACACTGGCTGCTCGCCACATTATCTTCCGGCCAGGCTGTCTCGCTCTGGTTGGAAAAATTTGATGGCTGCGGTGGGGAACCCATTTGTGAGATTGGCTGTGCCTTGCACGCCGCGGCCATTCCGGAGAAATGACGCGGAAGAGGAGCGCTGCTCTGCATCACGTGGCTGCCAGGGGCAAAAGAAACGCGTGTTTACTTTTTGACATTTTTCGTGCACGGCGAAGGCATCGGAGGAATGCCGAACTGGAGTTTCTTGAAAACCACATCATTGAAAAGAACACTTTTCTGCATGCTCACTAATATGTGATCTACAAAAGCAAGCACTACAATGGCTGAGGGTTTGAGCTGTTGACGCCTTCATAAGGTATACCGTTCACTGTGGCGGACTTATAAGATGCTTCTGTAACTTCCTGCGCAATGCGACAGCAATCACTCCGCAAATTCTGATTGGTGCGAGAGCGGTGTCATTGCGATTGCGCTTGTTCAACTGTTTGTTCAATAGCATCTTATAGCGTCATCATCCGATATGAGGAATGGCCTTATGCGACTCGCATTATTCTATAAAGGGGTCCTGAACCACTTTTTGTAAAAGTCTAGAAATGCATTTCACATTAAAACAGACTATTTCAGATATACCTTGTAGTAAAACGTACTTTGATGTGTTTGCCAGACGCGGAGTAATCGCGCATCAAATATCGCCTGTGATCTGGGGACGTATTCTGCGACGATCACTTTCGGCGATACTATCGCATCGGCCGTTAGTTGCGCTAATTGGCTGGTTGAGCACTAGGTCACGCGAAGGCGATAGTATCGCGGAAAGTGATCGTCACAAAATACGTCCCTTCTTTGCGGTGCTGCCACTACTTCTTCAATGCCTTGCACTGCGAAGGCTACGCGGGGTGGTGCCCACAAAGCCTACTGAACATCACCATGGCGCGCACTGCGATCAAATTTCATTTTGGACGTTCACATACTTCCCATTTTAGCACCGAACTCAGACGCTATTCCTCGGCTTACCGTGCGGTTCACGGCGTTGTTTATGGTGTCTCATCCCTTTGCTGAGCTACAGTGTACTGTAGTCGGTGACAACCTAAGAATGACAAGGTTCTGTCTATCTTGCACACAATTTGTATGGATGCGGCAGCCAATTAGGTTCGCACATGTGGCTGACGTCAATAGGTTTTGAGTGTTTAAAGCAACTGTACAAATCGGTCTTTATGTCACTGTTTTCAGGATGAAACGTGAGGGGGGGGGGGGGGGAGGGGGGCTATTCTGTCAGTGTCCACCTAGTGGACATGTCCATGCCGTCTGCTGCTGAAGTGCTGATTGGCTGCTGTGGCGCCTGGCTCCTCCTGACGCGCAAGCCAACCCAGCCAATCAGAACTTCAACAGCGGACGAAATGGACATGTCCACTAGGTGGACACTTACAGAATGCCTCCACTCAACGTCTAGGGCAAACTTTATGGATGCTCTTGACATCAACGCTCAGCCATAGATAACATTTTAGATTGAAATAAACATACGCAAACTTTTTTTTCCTTTGAGGCTGAGTCGAGCTAGGTTGCGACTCGCCTCAGCTGAAGCGCCAGCGTGTCATTAAACTAAAGGTATGTCTTAATGTGAACATAATTACGCTGTTATCGACGGCAATTGCTCCAGTAGGTTCCTTTGGAAGCCGAGTGAACAGGGCCGGTATTTTGTAGCGATGCCTTATGACTTATTCTATACTAGTCTTATCATCCACCTCTCACGGCCGGCTGATCCCGTTGATAACGCGAGCACACCGTCGCTCTGACCACTGACAAAGCGCGATAAGCGCGAAAAGGCATTAGCACCGGAAAGGCATCGCTACATAATCGCGGCCCAGGATGGAAATAAATGACTGTGCCAAAGAGGTTTCAAAGCAAGTTCATTTTTATTCGTCTAGAATAATGCAACCAATATATTTGAACAAACAGGACATAGGTTTCAATGGATGAAAAGTACTATGGCCAGCACATAGTCGCAACGTATAACAACATATGCGAAACCTTTTCACAGAAACATTCGCAATTCCGAGTGACACCATGTATTCATATCGAGCAGTTATCGGACAAAACAACCATGCACCACATTATCATTTAGAAAACATTCGACTCACTAATTTTGCTGCCTGTAGGACACTCAGAGCCTGTGTTAAGGAGACTGAACGAACATAGTGCGACGTTTTTTCGCGGAGCGCTCCGCATTTGTCCTCACCACGAGACACAGTGCGCCGGATGCCGCAGCGTGACCTTGCACGATAACAAAAGTTTTCACTCACACCTTGCGCCAATAAATGCCGAGCGCTAGGTCACGCAAAATTTGATGTGAATCTCACGCGACAATTTGAACAAACACGCACGGAAAAAAAAAAAAACTTGCACGAAACCGCCGCGTTCAAGTGAGCACCGCCATTCCGCATGACATCTTGCACAGTCTTGCGCCAGAATCACTGGTTTGTAGGGGTCATCAAGAACGAGCTAATAAATTGTAAACTAGAAAAAATTAACATTGGTTGATTTTTTACATAATTTTTTTTAATTTCAGTGTTTGTCCCCCCTCACCTATTCGCAACTCAAATGAACTGCAGGGGGCGCTGCGAAAACTGGCCGCGTCTGGCTAGACTGTGCAACATGGCGGCTATACGAAGGTCCCCCCGTTACGGTGGCTAGATGGGTAGGTGTGCCGTCCGCAGAGCACGAAGAGTAGTTGAGCGCTTCTGCGCATCATGACGACAAAATTGGCGTTGCGGTCGGGGGTTTGTCGCAGGCGGCGCGCCTCGTCTGCTGCGGCCACGTTACATTGCAACTGCGGCATATTTACCGTCGTATTTAAACTGAAAACCACATTCACAGTGGCATCATAGACAGTTACAAATTTCTGAATGCAGCAGAGCTCTGTCAGTTGTGAAGGTAGGGTGCTTGCCTTTTCCGTCACCTGTTTGTTTCCCCGTTAGCAGTTCAAGAATATAACAACTATTAACGCTTTTTTGTTCGGTAAACACGTTAAACTTGATCCTACGAGGAGAAGCACAAATTCTCTATGAACGAAATAGCCATCAGTTCCAAAGCGAGAAAGGCGAAGTTTGCTTTGCAGAATAGATGTATACAGTAGTATGTAGGGGCCACAGAATGCGCAAGAGAAATGCTTTGGCTTGAATGGATGTAAAACACAATGATATAAATATTGATATTCGCACAACTAAAATCCTTTGGTTCAATTTCCTTGACTGTATTGGGGTCATTATAAATTTATAAAATAAATTATAAACCTGTTCGTGATGAAGAAAAAAAGTTCTTACGTTGGGCGATTATGTATGATGAGAGCAGTAGCTCGTAGCATGAAAAATCATAGTTTGGACTCGTGAAGATCGTATATATGTATATTTGAATGCAATAATAATTTGGGAAATTTTTCGGTCACACACGCAAACCATGCAGCAACACCAAGCTTTTATTGCAACTATATATTTAAATGAAACACTGCACTGCATCACCGCGCTCAAAATGCACGTATATAGCGTAGCCGCAGCGTACGGTGTTTTTTCTTTTCTGGAGTTCGCTATAAGGAGCCGAGTTTTGGTCGTCACAAGGAAGTGCAGGCGAGCAGTGTATTAGCTTGATGATGCTCTTCGTAATTTCGATTTTATGCTGCTCACAACCGATGACTCCTGAATGCTTCAGCTGGCGAAAAGAACAAAAAGAATGCCAGCGGCAGGGCATATGTGCCAGTCGTTGCGCTGTAAACCGCGGCGGCTGCACTTGAAGCTGGATTTTTTGCACACGCAAACATTTCGTCGGCCGTCTTTGAGCAGGTTCATTACTTCACTTGTGTACAAATACTCATTCTTCACCTGTAGAACACGCGATATTTGCATTCGCATCCTATTTTCTTGGAGCGTGTGTAAGTTTGGCCAATGTCTCCAGAGGAGGCATTGGTTTGGCTCGCTGTCTCTTCCGGATTATTTCAACGGCCGCCATGCCGTTCGATCCTCGCTTGTTGTTTTTCTAGAAATGTTCTTCAATATGTAAGGCGCAGCGTCGGGTAGCACCGAAGGAACAGCGTCACCCTAATCGCACATACGCCAACGGAATCTGCACAATCTTCCTGCCGGTCATACGCTCGATGACATGCTCCTTGAAGTGGCGCTGGCACATGACTAATGAGGTTGAAACATTTTTTCCGCAGGGCGAAGGGCAAGCCCATGTCTCTCGGAAAGTTCTGGGTCTCAGTGCATCTAAACCAATGATTCTTTCGCACGTGGCTTGCATGTTTGTAGCCGAACTTACAGTTTGGCACAGAGCAAGTGGTGCTCTTCCGGCTTGTTTTCTTCTGTGCAGGAACACTTTCACTCCGTCCCGGAGTCTCACGAGCTTGGTATTCACGTTCATCACCAACAGTCTTTACTTCGCTCCTTAAACGTCTAAGGAAATTACAAGAACTCGGAGAATTATTGTGACTGCGAGCGCAGCGCTCCGTGAAGTGAGCGTGTTAATAGAGGATATAAATGACCGCTTTTGAAAATTACTCGTTGCAGCAAGAAACATCGCACTGTTAAGCACTCTCTCAACATAATTTAACCATTTTCTTTCAGGTTTTACTGTGAAAAACCTATTATCTTAAATATTACAGGCGCGCAATAACAACACTCTCAGTAGCAGACGACTCGCGCTTCGCGGCATACCTCTGACCGCAGCGCCACTCCTGCTGTCGTGATGCGGAGAAGCAATGAACTACGCCGGTCGGCACACCTACCAATCTAGCCACCGTACCCCCGTCGCCACAACCGCTGTGTTGGATGTACAGTACACTGTAGTTTGATGATTTTCGTGCAGTGTGGTGCCAGTTTGCACTGTTTTGTGGAAGGAAAGCGAGTAGCTTACGCCGACCAAATCATTTTAGCGGATCTGGGAGAGGCACAATGGGTAATGAGGCTGAAATGGTCGCACGGTGTGTGCAAACATCTGGTGTGACAGCGGACCCGCACGAGATTCTGATGAAAATCACCGATTGAACCCATTGGTCGTGGAACCGAAGTACCCGCGCACTGTCGAATTGTCGGAAAAGTACAAGCACGTTTCTGCTGCTTTGATTCACTGTGAAGGCGCGGATAGATAGTCCGGAGTTTCGAGCGTGCGAGACAGCGGCCGGCGAAGTTGGATACGTCACGCTGGCCTCACCAGGATTGCCGAAATCTTACAACCTGCTCAGTTTGGCACGTTTAACATGGCCCGCAGCAGCGCACCGACTTGCTCGATCAGCTGTTGCCGCTGTACATGAGGATAAATGCGCAGCCGGCGCGCATGCTGTTTCTCATTGTTGTTCGTTCGGCGAAGACGCAACCTCTGCACGCTCTTTTCAGTCCAGAGAGCAAGCGAACCCAAAATCAAGCTTTGCACTTTCTCGCGAGCATGCACTACGAATCTTTGGCGAACCTTTCCCGCTACTTTTGCGTTGCTGTTATCTATTTTACATTCAAGATTTGCGCAACGTGACTGCTGCTTCGCTTAGCTGTAGTTATTGCAGTAGTTGGCGCATTGTTTCTCTCGTAGAGAACAAAACGATAAATAAGAAACCGAGAGATCTGCTTACTACAATAAAAACACATTTGCACACCATGTACAGGTATGACTTGTGCTGCGTGGCCTGACCATGACTGATTACTCATCCCCGCTTTCTACGAACATGTCGCTTATGACTGCTGTGTAAACTAATGAAATAAAACAAATGTTTCTGTGTAATGTTAACTAAGCTACTGTATTATGAATCTAAGTAATTTTCCATTTTATTCGATAATTTACGTATCCTGCACTTTAAGTGGCCAAAGTTGCGTTCGCCTCTGAACTGCCAATTTCCTTCATACACTGATAAGGGATACAATTGCTTTGACAATTACGCACTTTCAGATAAGCGCCTACTAATTTGCACTAGTTACACGGGTAGCATGTCCACGTCGCAATGAAGGCGTACCGCTATGCCACCCCATAGTTATTTTGCACGCTGGCGCGTACATATTGTGCATAGAACGATTTACTGACGTTACCCGGGAGTACCTGAAACTCCGATGTACCGATTTTCGCTGATGTACCATACGCGGTAGTTCCACGTTGTGCGCCGTATGTATCCAATATAAAAGCTTTAATCAATGAAAGCTTAAGTACCGCGGCGACATTCGCATCATAAACTGCATTACCACGCCGGCTATCACATGAAACTGCATGTTGCAGCACGCATACGCTGAACGTTATCACGATGGCAGTAGCAACCCCAACGCAAACTTCCTGAAGTTTGCTGTAGCGCTTTACTGCAAACGTAGTACCAGCAACAGGATCGCGTTCTCTTCACACAAACAACAAACCGACCCTTGCCTGAAAAAAAAAAAAAAAAAAACTTTCTCGAGCAAGATGTTTAGAACACCACTATTGCCGTTGTTGCAGCTTATGATAAGATTCGCAATCCATGTGGCTCTTCGGCACCGCAAAACTGCAAAACGCAGCATAATTCCACGGCCGTGCGGAGTTTCGTACATGGTGGCTCCATCGTATCGCACTAGAAGCGCACCCGATCGCAGTACGAAGGCTACGGACGGAGCGTCTGCTCCGACGCTCCGACCTCCGTGTGAGGTTTCCGGCGCTCGCCGCTAGGTGTCGCATGAATTGCTGGAGTCGCGAATAGTAGAGCCACTGTAGTAGCGCTTCAATCGTGCACCACGTACTGATAGTTCTGGCAATAGGTTTTTTTTCACGCGTTTCGTTCCAAGCACCGCGACCTATTAGATGAACCTTGACACGACAGCGCTATTGAAGCATCAACAGGCGCAGCAACAGGCTAATGGGTGAGCGCAAACCATTGAACTGTTTAAAATAAATCACTTTAACTATGTGATTATACGCCAAAGCACTTTGAAAAAGTGACGAGGTAGAGTTCTTTAAATTCTGGGGTTTCACTTGCCAGAACCACGATGTGATTACGAGGCACGCTGTAGTGGAGGACTCCAGAAATTTCGACCACATGGGAATCTTTACCGTGCACCCAATACATGGCACTCAGGCGTTGCTGCATTTCGCCCCCACCGAAATGCGTCCTTCGCGGCAGGAATTTGATACCCGCGACCTCGTGCAGCTCAACGCCATAGCAGCTAAGCCATCACGGTGGGTAGGTGGTATAATCCTTGGTGATCTCAGCCGAGATTAGCGATAAATAGGAGAGACAGTGCCTTAGATTAAGTGCACAATAATCATTATATTTATTTCCTGTGACATGCCTAGCAACACCCCCGCATTTGTCGTAAAGTTTACACATTTGGTCTTATTATACAATTTTACGAATATTGCGGAAAGTTTCAGAAAAAACAATTTGTGTTTCGGAACACATTTTTATAAACGCTAGAAAATGTAGCGGCAGATATTGCCAACAATAAGTTGTGCTGCTCAAAATGCCATATACAGAAACGGTACTTGCTTCCAGGAAATTTATTCTCATAAGTTCCTGAAGCAGATTAAATCGGCAGCAGCAAAAGCGATGCAAAATCTCACTGTGATCTAAAAACAATGTTGTTAGTTTCTGCTGTTCCAAGTTTACTGCTGCTTGTGTGAAGACTAATAAGCGTGTCTAGGATGCACCAATGTAGGTCAGCAACGTGGAAAGCTGGGCTATTTAACTAAATTAACCAGCACGGTGTCACGCGCGCGCAGGGAAACATGCACACATCTCACTCGATGACCGCGTACACTCGCTGTCGGAACGCTGACGCAAGGAAGAGTGGCAGCAGCATCTAGCGAATTGCCCTCCGTGCTTCCTCTCGCTGCGACGTGAACTAAGCGGCGAGAACACAGCGCACACGAAGCCGCAAGCCCTAGGCGCACCTAGACCACGGTGTAAGATATATATATATATATATATATATATATATATATATATATATCTTACACCGTGGTACAGACGCACTACAAGCATTTGAGCACAGTTCGGGACAGTTTTTCTATGTACGTAGCACAATAAGGGCACAGCTTTTTGCGGCGATAACATATTCGATTATAACCGCTTCACATGTACAGCGGTTATTGACCCTTTTTGCGGAGCAGTTTGTTTTAGAGAAACGAGATGGCACTCACGGCGGCGCGCCATACCTCTCCTCGGCGACCGTGCACGAATATGAAACCACTACCGCTTCTACCTTGTTTCTGTGCGATCAGCTGTCGGAAATGCAACTGAGTTTTCTCTAACACACTGTGCTCCAATCATGCTAGATTGAATCATGTGGATTGAAAACGTGTGCAGCAGTTGGCTGCAAAAATAGTGACTGTCATGTTAAGGAATAGAATGAATCTGTGTGGCCAAGTTCGCGGACCGCTGCTGTAACTGTCCGAACGTGTTACCGGCACTTCATGATGTACGGCTTTCCTCGAGGATACAGAAATTTGCTCATCCGCCAGCCTTGTATCGCTAACCTTCAAAGAAAGGGCTTCATCCCCAGAACGTCAGCAAGAGTGAGTACCACTCGTTAAACAATGACAAAGAGAGTAGCGCCGCTTCCTGTCATAGTAAGTTTCGCGCACGTTATCTATACACATCTGTCCCAAATGGCAGGAAAACTTACGCCCACTCTATCACCGATGTATCAAGGATAAGTGAATGGGCGCACACATGCCCCCTTTGTAACGACTACGCTTCCCTATATGACACCACATGGGCATGCCCCAATATACAGGTAGCCCCGCATATACCCAGCCCCACACCCGAGCAGTGGGAGGCCGTGCTGACTAGCTCGGACCCTCGTGACCAGCAACAACTGGTGCGGCGGGCCCGGGAGACAGCAAGAGCCGCAGGAGCCCTGGACTAAGGGCACCTCCCAACACAAGCAGGAAGACGCCTGCTTGTTTTTTTTTTCTCTTAATAAATGTTTTTCCTCCTCCTCCTCCTCCTCCTTCTCCTCCTCCTCCACACTTCAATATATGCGCACTGTATACGCACAATAAATGATGAACTACACCTATGGCGCACGAATGGTCGAAGCTGAATGTTTCGTGACGGTCCACAAGAGTAAGCGAGTTACTAGCGGTAATATATATTTGGTACAAGGTATTACAATGTACAAAACAGCTACGTTTCAAGCCTTGTGCGAAGCAAGAACAAATCTATCGGAACTGAGCACACCCGCGAGCGATTAGGCAGAAAATAATCAGATAGTGGCCGCACCAGGGAACTTGACTGAGTCAGAAACTGACAAGCCACTGCTTCCAAATATTTGCCAGAATAAAGAACAAAGAGCAAAACACACTAATCCTGACTGAATTCATAATCGGAAAGCTTGGATAGCTTGGAATACATATTTAGCCCCGCTTTTAGAACAAGCACCATATACGCTGCTTGCGCCGTTTGGACATACCTTAATCAGATCCGAAAGCGCTTTTGCATGCTCTCTGAAGCTGTGATCAAAGCTTCGTGTCGTCCACCTAGTCACCGTCTACGATATCTCCGACAACAGAGGTTTTCTAAGCCGGGCCGGCGTCATATACTTCCATTGTAAACAAGAAGGCAACGGAGGCAGTTGAGGCAAGCAATCGACGCGTCACCACGTGATCAAACATGGCAGCGCCCACGGGATCGCCGCGAAAAGGGTCAATACATACACGGCCTGAAAGCTTCAGCGTGGACTTTATAGGGGCGCCACCGTCAACTTGCTTTCGCAAGCAAAAAGTAAAGAAAAAACCAAGCGCTGTAGGAGAGGAGACGGCGGAGGAAAGAGTAGATGCATGGCGGTACTTTTACTATATAGGGACTTTATAGCAGACGACAAAAGAGCACCGCTCACAGCGCTCACTGCGCCTGCGCGAAACTTGTTGCAGCCGCCGGCTGGTGGTGGCGCCGAGTAGACGCCACGCGCTCCCGTGTTCCCTTTAACAGTGGACCCCTCTGTACCTGAAGAAAACATCAGGTCAAAACAGGCTCGTGTTTTAATACAATTGCCTCATTCGCCAAGATCCCACTATTATGCTCAATGCTACCCGACGCTTTTCTAATATTGTTTAATTAAGGACTGCAATCTTTGTTTCGACAGGTAATCGCGGTCACAGAAGCTGAACCGCTGGATACATGCTTCATTTCGCGGTGTTCAATGAGATGAGCCTGGTCGGCTTCTTCGGTGCAAAGAGCGGAGCAATGGAAGCATGCATCATTTCGAGATTTAGGTTTTTGTTTCTTTGTTTGCATAACCTAATGACCCAAAAGTAAAGATAACCCTAACTATAATGTTTTCATTGTAATAAAAAGTTAGGCCACGGACCTGAGCATCTACTCTAAATAAATCTATAGTCTAGCGTTGTTTTGAAGGAGAGCCTTAAAAGTGAAATTCTGGGGTTTCACCTGCCAAAACCACGATCTGATTCTGAGACAGGCCGTAGTGGAGGACCACGCTATAATTTTCCCACCTGGAGTTCTGTAACGTGTACCCAATGCTCGGTACATGGAAGTTATTGCAGTTCGGCCCCACAGAAATGTGCGCATCCTCGACTTCGTGCGGAGTGCCTCAGAACGACTCCTGGGGCGTGGACAATGACGCACCCATGCATTCCTAAGTCCACATTAAAAAAGCACGCCGCAATCAAGCACTACTTAGCGATAACGCCGGCGCACCCTATGCGCTGTGATGAGAGAAGGCGCTCTTTTTTACTTATACGGGGTGTTCCCACTTCGGCATTGCACAAGTTTTCGCAGCCAGTTACTTCCTAATGACGCCAAGTTGTTCGCTTTGTGTGTGTACTCCCAGAGGGCTGTCCTTCGGGGCTAATTAGCAAAAATAAATAAGTGGATTTCGGTTTATAATTAAACGAACGCGATTTTTGTTTCAAGGGATGTCCGCGGGTCATCTCCTCGGTTCATCATTACACCTGCAGAACTAGATGCATAACAGGGGTACATGAATGCTAATTAAAGCCCCGGAAGAAGATAAAACAATTCTGAGTAATATGATTAGCCACGTGTTTAGATAAATAAGCATCTCGCAGCACAGAAAAGTTGCAATACGTCGTCTTATTAGTCGACAATATTGAAGAAGAAAGGACCACAAGCAGGGCTCAGTTTATCATCGTCACCTAGAACTTCATCATTACCAGGACGCCGACAACGTCTTAATTTCGTCGAGTCAGGAAGAAATCCTTTTATCTTCCTGGAATGTTAGCTCCGTTCGACGCTGAAGGGGTACGTACCACACGGTGCGTACAGAAAATTTTCTTTGTGTCCTAAGTATGCAGGTATTCTACAGAAAATTATATGCTTGAAAATAACAGTGATTTAGATGCGTGTTCTTGCTTTATTAGCGAGGGAGCTTCCAAGAAAATTTTAAGGAGGCTGTGAGGGGGCTCTGCCAATGAAGCGATCTCAATATAGGTACAAAAGGGGACGTGGCGCTGCTCTTCACTCAAAAGCAGGAAGAACGCTCACTTTCTATTTGCGCCATGGGTCACTGCACTGGCTTTCGATTAGATGGTTATACTATTTTATGGCATTTCACCCAGAGTTAGACGAAAGTTCGTCTCGTGAGGGAAGACCACGCGTGAAGAAAAACGTACACTCAAAAAAAAAAAAAAAAATTGACGCTTTGGCACCCAATACGGGTGCCTCGTTCGAAATGAAGTGCGTGGCGCGGTCATTGTTATATAGGCGTCGAACAACGCAACGCGTTTGCGTATAACTCAGGCTGCGCCCTGAAGTGCCTTCGGAACTGAAAAAAACAAAAAACAGAAACGAAAGCACCGCAACGTCTTAAACCTTTAGTATGATGCTTCCCATTTATTTCCTGTACCTCGTCGTCCGAGTACTGTCGCACCTACTTTGGGCTTCTTCGGGGGAATCTGGCACCTACTTTGAAATTCCCGCTCGTAAGCGGCAGTTTCAGCGTCGCTGTCACTATCCGAGAAATCGCTCATGTCGGAACTTGAGCTTTCCGACTCGGAGCTGTCGCTATCAAGTAGCAGAAGCAATGCCTCATGCTTTACCGAACTAGCCAAGCCGTTCATGTCATCCGCCATTACCACCACAACTCGCGAGTCGCGACCGGTGGCGCCCCCCAGCAGACAAATGTGGTAAAGGAAATACGTCACGCAGAGTTCCGGTACACTCCGCCGATTTTGGCGGAGCATCTTTTTCTGCTCTATACGGAGTGACTCCCGCTCTGAATCCACTCCGGCCCTCTCATTCGATCACTTTACTCCCGCCCTCACTCTGTCATTGGAACAAATTTGCTCCGAGACGAGCAGAAAAACTCTGCCATTGGAATTCAACATTAGTGTTTCGGGAATGTTGCCGAAATTATCCTGTCAGGTGACATGAATGCCCACATACAGGATCGAGATGGTTATTATCTAGCATTAACGGAAGTTAATGCTAGATCTCTGCGAACAACGTAACCTCATTATGGTGAATCATCATCATCATCATCATCATCATCATCATCATCATCATCATCATCATCCTCATCCTCATCAGCCTATATTTTATGTCCACTGCAGGACGAAGGCCTCTCCCTGCGATCTCCAATTACCCCTGTCTTGCGCTAGCGTATTCCAACTTGCGCCTGCAAATTTCCTAACTTCATCATCCCATCTGGTTTTCTGCTGACCTCGACTGCGCTTCCCTTCTCTTGGTATCCATTCTGTAACCCTAATGGTCCACCGGTTATCCATCCTACGCATTACATGGCCTGCCCAGATCCATTTCTTCCGCTTAATGTCAACTAGAATATCGGCTATCCCCGTTTGTTCTCTGATCCACACCGCTCTCTTCCTGTCTCTTAACGTTAGTCCTAAGATTTTTCGTTCCATCGCTCTTTGTGCTGTCCTTAACTTGTTCTCGAGCTTCTTTGTTAACCTCCAAGCTTCTGCCCCATATGTTAGCACCGGTAGAATGCAATGATTGTACACTTTTCTTTTCAACGACAGTGGTAATTAAGCTCCCAGTCAGGATTTGGTAGTGCCTGCCGTATGCACTCCAACCAAATTTTATTCTTCTGTAAATTTCTTTCTCGTGATCAGGGTCCCCTGTGAGTAATTGACCTAGAATTATAGTGAATACGGGGCCTAAATGTGATGGCCGGATCAAATGAGAGGTCGGCAATAGGCACACCACCATTGATTACAGTCTGTTGACAGCAGGAATTTATGATAAGTTGAGAGAATTGATCATTAACATTGACAAGGAAGGGTATATCAACATAGGGAGTGGCCATGAACGCGTCATTTTGAAAATGTTATATATGTAGGTAGGAAAGAGAGCAAGGAGCGAAGAATGGGCAGCCCAAATATGAACGCTGAACAAATAACAAATATAGTCACAAGAGTCGAGAAAGAACTTGGCAAATGGCCAAGCAAAGAGTGGGAATATAGGGACCTTCTAAGCTTAATAATGACAGCAATGAGGAAAGAGAAGCAATACGTTTGTCAGAAAGAAAAAAGGAAACGGAAAATCTGGTGGTACAGGGAGATACGGCAAGCAATCGATGAACGACAGAAAGCATCGCGAGAGCATAGGCAGCCAAGAAATCACAATTGCCGCAGGATAAAGTAGACAGAAAATGGGATACATACCGGGAGGAAAAAATATATGGTTCAAATACTGGTTCAAGCAAATATTAGAGGTGTAGGTGAATGAATGTTGGCTGTAAGAAATAAGCAAGAAAAGAAGGCCGCACCTAGATTATTTTGGAACCAGCTTAACTTATCAGGCAGGAACTCTGGAACAATACAACATATCCTTGACGAAGATAGAAACAAACTGGAAGGGGAAGCTGCATTAAATTACATCCGAAAATAAC